>NC_043706.1:25700096-25750478 GCF_006229205.1 Suricata suricatta | reverse complement strand
CCGGGCCAGTCCCTTGGCAAGGCCTGGTGTGGAGGGATCAGGCCGTCAGCGGCCTAGACTTCACCATCTTACCCTCCTTAGAACTCATATCTCCTGTCCTCAGTCCCTCTGAATCTCCCAGCACTGCTAAGAATCCCTGAGGATGCTGAGAGGAAGTATGGACTGATCTTTAAGTTAAGAGAAAGCCTTGAATTCCAAATCTAGCGTCACAGGGCCTGGGGCCATTAGTTTTAATAAATAATTTATGGAAACCTGTTGCAATGCATTTTGATGAATTTGGTTTTATGTGTCCTGAAGGGCACTAGCGTTACAAGGACCCTAAATGGTGTCACAGATGTGAGTTAAGACTCACCTCACCTGTACCCTGGCTTTCTGGCTCTAATATTTCCCTGAAGCTTGGAACCAGGCACAAGGTTCCAAGTAACAGGGTTCAAAGTATTCTAGTTCAGAAGACTGGCAGAGTACAAGAAAGTCTGGCCTCACTCATTTGAAGCTTAAGGAAATGTTGAAAAGACCTCAAGGTCCTATAAACCTAGATATGGCCAATCTCAAAAAATAATAATAATAATTCAAATGCAAGGTGGGGTCCTGGCTTGATGTCTACTGAATTGGCTTCCACGTGGCAGCCACACACTGGGAAGAGAAAAGCAGAGGTGACACACACTCGGAGGGCAGCAGGTGTGTGTGCCTAAGCAGTTGGCTGGAATCCACAGAAGAGACAAAAACTTCCCTGTCCCCACTGCTCTGCTTATCTGCACCTATTGGTCTCCGCAGTTAATCACCTCAGATCATCACTTCAAATCACCAGATGAGTGATTAGGAGAATGCCCAATCTATCATGAAAATTATAACAGGCTTCAAATCCCCAAATCAGAAAAACGCAGGTTTACAATAAGAATCTGTTTGTCCCCTAAGCTCCTCAGAAATACTCCTTAGCTTTATAGATAGACTTGTCTTTGGTTTCACATTTTGTCTCTCATCTGTCCATTCTATACAGAGAATGACTGAATACTGTATTACTGTATTACGTGCAGTAGCAGAAGGCTGCCTCTTGAATGATTAATGAAGAGGCCCTGATGTACAGGACAGTGAACACTTTCATTTAGGAAACTCACCATAAGCAAGAAATATCTTTTTTGAAATCTACTAAATTATCTTAAAAACTTATATTTGTTTTAATATAAATATGCTTTCAAATACGTTATTTAACATTTTCCCCCAAGGTGCTGAAAAAATGGTTACCCAGAGAGGACATACCAAGTTTTTCCTGCAGGAGAATGTGCTGCTTGACCAATGGTAAAGCTCTGAGTTCCGAGGAGATATTACTGGCTGTTTTATTTTTGTTTTGGTTCCTGGTGAGAGCTCTCTTTCTGGATAACTGACGGCCATCTTCTTGCTCTGTCCTTACATGGTGAAGAGAGTGACATCATCTCTCTGCTGTCTGTACTTTAAGGGAAATAATCTCATCGTGAGATCTCTCCCCTCATGATGTAATTACCTCCTAAAGGCCCCCATTTTCAAATACTATCATACGGTGAGTTAGGGCTTCACCATATGAATATTGGGAGGATACAATTCAGTTCACAGCATCAACCATTCTATACTTAACACTTAATATACCTAATAAATATACTTAATGTACTTAATAATATGCTTAATAAGTATACTTAATACTCAATATACTGAATGAGTTTTTTCACATCTTTATTTCTTGACATTGAGTAGATGTGAAGTATTCAAAAATGAGGCCTCTACTTTTGCCTCCAAATTATCTCTCCTTTTTAAATCATTCTTTCCTTTGCTTTTAACTTATGGAACATTTGTAATATTCTTTCACCATACACCAGGTTAGAAAACCAATGATAATGACTAGCATATATTAAGTGAGCCGTAGGGTGTGCCAAGCACTATGCCATATCTCATTTATAATGATCTCTATTTGATAAAAAGTGGGGACCAGAAAGGTTAATAAACTTGCCTAAGGTCACATAGCTAGTGGCTGGCTATGGTAGATATCATGATTGACTCAATCCCATTCCATATTCTACTTTTAAAAATGAAGTGCTAAAACCCACATTTTCCAGATCATTTTGCGTCTGATGTTTTGGAAGCAAATTAAGTTCCACCAATCAGATGTGTTCCTCCTCAGTCTGGTAGAGGGAGGTAAAACAAAAGCCATCTTTCTACTTCTGGTCGAACTAACTTGAGAGTTTTGACAAGTAGACTCCAAGTTTGGGTCTAGCCACTCAAGTTTCGTGAGTATAACAGCCAGTGGGGTGGCAGCAACAGCAGTTTCCTAAATTCTAGCTTGCAGCTATGGTGGTATGTCCTTGACATCAACAGCCCAGCGATGGCTCTCTGGCTTCTGTTCCTCCATTCCTTACAAAAAAGTGGGTTTTTTTTTTAAGTTTATTTATTTATTTGGAAAATGTGGGTTTTACTGCTCACTTAATACATGCTAGTGGGAGAGGCAGGGAAAGAGGGAGAGAGAGATTCCCAAGCTTGGGGCTGAAACCCACGAACTGCAAGATCATGACCTAAGCCAGAATCAAGAGTCAGATATTTAACTGACTGAGCCACCTAGGTGCCCTGCCCCCCAATTACAAAGAAATTTTTAGCTGAAGTTTTTATTGAGATAATTATATAATTAAAATGTACTTATAAGAAAAAGCATAGTGATATCCGATGTACCCTTTACCCAATTTCCCTCTTTGTCACCTCCTCAGAAATTACAGTGCAATATTATAAGCAGGATATTGACATTTATACAACTCACTGATCTTATTCAGATTTCCCTAGTTGTACTCATTTGTACATGTGTCTGTGTTAGTGTGTGTGTTTATACAATGCCTTTGATCACACATGTTGCTTCATTCATCAACAACCGAAGTCAAAATGTTGAATAGTTCTGACATGGATGCCTCATGTTGCCCTTTTACATCACCGCCCCTAACCCCCGAAAACTAATCTGTCCTCCACTTCCAAAGTTTTGTCATTTCAAAAAGTATCATATGTAAAATCATGCAGCTTATAATCATTGGGAATTGGTTTTTATCACTCGGATCATGTCTCCTGGAGATGCATCCAAGTTGTGTACATCAATAATTTGGTGTTTTTATTGTTGAGAATTATTTCATGGTATAGATGTATTGTAGTTTGTTTTGTCATTTACCTATTGAAGGATATGTAGGCTGTTTCCATTTTAGGGCCACTATATATAAAGCTACTATGAACATTCACATACAGTTTTCTGTGTGAATATAGTTTTCATTTTGCCCAAGAATCCAATTGTTGTGTTGTATGCATGTTTACTTTTTTTTAAATGCCAAACTTATTTTTTTGCCAAGAGTTTGTAAACAAAATTTCTTGCACTAATTTTTTTCCTGCTTGGAATACCTATAGCAATGTCTGTGTTCCACTCTTCATGCTGGCTGACACATCAGTAGAGATGAGACACAAAATCTGGATTCAGCGCTCGTAACCATAACTGAAAGACTAATGAAATGGTTACTTGTGTGTGAATATTATTGAGAGAGAAGCACTGTAGTAGGGAAAACATATAAAGGAGAAGCAGAGACCATTTCCTTTTTACTTTTCCTCCACTTCAGTATTTATACCAGTTTTCCAGTTCAGGAAACAAGCAGAATAGAAGTAGTGACTTTTTAGGGTAGATCTTATAAAATCCAACTCTATTGGAGATAGGACAACTTATGATCTCTGTTTTCCACTATGTTTCTCTTTGGAATAATACTAAATTGTGTGAGTCTCCTTCCTCGGAATTCATGGCAAAAGCAGCAGAGTTTTAGAAGCAGAATTAGAAGGTGACAAGCAAGATAGCTCTGAAGCTTGTAAGGACTTCCTGAAATCCATCACCTCACTTTGGGACTATTCCATTCTACTGATGAAATCTCACTATGGCAAGTTTTTTGGACCGTGTTTTTAGAAAAGGGAAAAGGCTTTCAAAAGAACTGAAGACATGTATTTATCATATCCTCACTCTTGTAATTTTCTATCACACAGCTCTCTGTCTTCAGGCAATGAGCATTAGAAGTACAAGTTCTGGACCCTGGATGTATGTCTGTCTTTAGTAGAGCATGTGTGCCCAAACATGTTGCCTCTACCTCCTTTGATTTTTAATTTCCAACTTTTTTTAGTTGGACTAATAGTTTTCAAGCCAGAAGAGCTATTTATTGAAAAAGTTTTCACTCTGGTAATCTGAGTTTCCTAATTCACAAAATCCCAGGGATCAGAGCCTTGGGATCATTGCTGTGCTGACTAATTAGAATCTCCACTCAATGCATATAACATTGTTTTACCATTACTGGTATCAAACCCAAGGGAAAGTATGTAAAACTTTAAGACTTCCTTGGCTCCTACTTTCAGCATTCTCCTCTCTGGATTTGAGAATATATGTGTGCTCACTACTCTATTTCCTAAAGATTTGCTCAATAAAAAGTGAATCTCCAATAACACAAAACACTAAAGATGAGGTAATACATTATTCCTTCAATTAGATGAAGGAATAAAACACCTTTAACTGCCCATGGAAAATTTCCAGTTCTTGACTACTAGTCTGATCCTTAAATATGTCAAAATTGCCTCAAGGTTAAGATATAGGCCTCATTTTTAGTTCTAAGCATTTTTAATGTTTATTTATTTTTGAAAGAGAGAGTGGGGGAAGGGCCGAGAGAGAGGGAAACACAAAATCCAAAGCAGGTTCCAGGCTCTGAGCTGTCAGCATAAAGCCCAATGTGGAGCTTAAACCCACACACCATGAGATCATGACTTGACCCGAAGTCAAATGCTTAACCAACTGAGCCACCCAAGTGCCCTTTAATTCTAAGCATTCTAATTCCATAGAAACTTTACCCTTTTATACTAACATATTTAAAATATTCAAGATGCTGTCATAAATTTCAAACTCTTTCAGATGGAGCCCATTTCAACTAGTAATGGCTTCCCATCTTCCTTCTAGTACCTGTAAAGGTCCTGGCTATGAGCCTAATATATATAGGTATCAGAGGAATGCTAGGATTGTAAAGACAAGTACCAGATATCCTATGCATTAGAAATTTTGCTATATCTTCTTAGAGAAATGACAAAGAGAGTTTTTAAAAAAATGTTAATGTTTATTTATTCTGAGAAAGAGAGAGAGGGAGAGAGAAAGAGAGAGCCATCAAAGAAGGGGCGGAGAGAGAGGGAGACACAGAATCTGAAGCAGGCTCAAGGCTCCAAGCTGTCAGCATGGAGCCCAATGCAGGACTCAGACTCACTAATTTTGAGATCTTGACCTGAGCCAAAGTCAGATGCTTAATGGACTCTTTGCCACCTAGGTGTCCAATGGCAAAAAGAATTTTTATCCTAATGAATTTGTTTAAATGCCCTCCTCCTTCCCACCAAGAAGGAAATTCCTTCAATCTCTGGAAGGCAAACCTTAAGGATGCTTCATACTAGGGAAAAAGGAGGACTAAAGAGTATCTGGATTCTGTCCCACATTGTGTTTGAATCATTAGTGAGAAGGCTCATCGTTGATGTGATAGTAGATGAAACCATTAAATAATCTTTAGATGAAGATCAGTGGTAATTTGTCCCAAGTTCTCAAAGCAAAGTGTAAGCCCCCAAAACGTCAGCTTGAAGAGCAGTAAGCATTGGTGAGCACAGACCTTCAGCTGCCAGCAAGCAGTGGAGATGGTTGAGGCAAAATCAGTATCAGCTGTGGTCTTGGCACGAGGAGTATAACAGCAGGTAATCATTATGGCAGAGACTATGGTTTGACTTCAAACACAAAAAGTATTCAGCAAATGTTCAAGGAAAGGAGAACCAGGGGGCTCTTGTTGACTAATTTGAAGCATCATAATCCCATTCTTCTTGTCAGTGAAGGATTGACACAGACAAGTAATGCAACTCTACCCAAGGCAATGTGATGGGTATAATTGTTCTTCTGTTGAGTTTCCCTCCCCTCACCTCTCATGGGATATATCCTTAAGTTAGTATTGATGGTATCCTGTCTTTCCTGGAAGAGATCCAACCAAATCTTGCCTGATTACTGCATGCAACAAACTGCAATTCATTCTGTGGGTGAGTAATTTGAACAGGGTTCTTTGGGCAGTCCTTCTGATCTTCATGACATCATCTGGGGTCACTCACTGGTGATGAGATGATGGCTAGTATGGTCTAAAGGGTCCAAAAAAAAGCCTTCACTCACAGTCAAGTGCCTTATCAGGGAAGGTTGGAAGGCTAACATCAGCAGAGAGTTCAGATGGCCAGGACTCTGTCTATATCTGGCTTCTCTATGTGGTCTCTATACATGGTTCTTGAAGCATCATAGACAACTTACATAGTAGGTCAGGTCTAACAGGAGTAAGAGTTCTAAAGGACCTAGGAAGAAATCTCAAAACTCATTTTGATGGCCTTGAAGTCTCAGAATATCACTTCTATAATATTCTATGAGTCAAAGCAAAAAACTGAGTAAGCCCAGCCCAGATTCAAGGGAAGGGAGTTAGATTCCACCTCTTTATGTGAGAAGCAGCATGAATATGCGAAGAGGAATTGATGGTGGCCCTCTTTGAAAACTGTCCACTTCAAGTCATCTTTGGGCCATTCAATTCACATCCCTTCCTCAGGCAAAATACACTCACTCCATGTGTTAGTTTTCTATTGCTGTGTAGCAAAGTACCACAAACTTAGCAGCTGAAAACAATACACATTTACTGTCTCACAGCTTCTGTGCTTAGGTGTCTGGGACAAGCTTGCCTGGGTTCTCTGCTCAGTGCCTCACATGACTGCATACAAGGTGTCAACCGGACCCTGTTCTCATCTGGGGATTTGACAAGGGAAGAAAGTGTATCCAAGTGTATTAGGTGGGTGGCAGAATTCATTTGCTTGTGATGTGTGACTGACAACCCTCGCTTTTTGCTAGCTGTCAAAAGAAGCCAACCTCAAGCCCTAGAGATATCCTGCAGTTCCTTGCTTTGGGGGCTTCCTCAATATGACTGCTCACTTCATTAAGCCAGCAAGAAGAACCTCTCACTTCAGTATGCTAAAATGGAGTCTTATTTAAACATAACCTCACATCTCATCACCCAGTCTGGATTCAAGGGGTAGGGACTACACCAGAACATGAATAAATTAAATTCAGCTTTTCCAGGGGCACAGTCTCATGAACCATGAGATCATGACCTGAGCCAAAATTGAGAGTCAGATGCATTTAACTGACTGAGGCACCCAGGTGCCCCTGGAAAAGCTGAAAATAGAGAGGTGATTGGATGGTGAGGAAGAAGAATGTAAAAGGATCTGGGTAAAGTTATCTGAAGAAATAGAATTCTCTTGGGTGGCCAGAAAAATCATGTGGGAAAGAATAAAGTCTTTCATTTATCCAACATTTACAACTTGGCAGCTATGGATGAAACAATGCATGTATTGTTTCATTATTTCTCATAACTCTAAAAAGTAAGAAGTATCTCCATTTTCTAGAAAAGGAAGTTGGAGCATAAGGAAGTTAAATAAATTGCTTGATGTTTACTTAGTAAATAAAGTCAGGGCAAGGAATAAAATCCAGTTTTGTTTGACAGCAAAGCCCATGCTCTTTCCAGTCACAGAAGTCATCCTGCATTAAGTCAACAAATACTTATTGCATGCCTCCCATATGTCACATACTGAACCAGAGAGTAGGTGTCAACACATGCTGCCAAACTGCCTTCAATAAAAGTAATCATTGTTTACATTTACACTCACAGTGCATAAAAGTATCCGATTCTCCTATCCCTTCCCCAAACTAAATATTCAACCTGGGATTCTTCAAAATTTGATAGTATAAGCAGTACCTTGTCTTATTTCGCATGCTTTGGATATTAGTGAACTTAAACATCTCTTCAAATTACTGTTTTACCATTTTTATTCATTTTTCTCTAAATCGCTTTGTCATACATTTTCTCCATCCATTTCCTATTGGTTTATCTTCTCACAGATTGATGAAAGATTCTTATTATGATAGATAGTAATGATTTGTTATTTTATTTTATTTTTTTAACTTTACTGATTTATTTTGAGACAGACAGGGACAGTGTAAGTGGGCATGGTCAGAGAGAGAGAGAGAGAGAGAGAGAGAGAGAGAGAGAGAATACCAAGCAGGCTCCATGCTGCCAGCACAAGCTCAACATGGGGGTTTGAACTCATGAAACCATGAGATCATGACCTGAGCCGAAAGCAAGACTTGGTCGCTTAACCGATTGAGCCACCAGGAGCTCCAAGTTCTGTTATTTTACATATTATAAATATGTTATCTTCATGACATTCAGGAGATAAAAATTATTGACCCTAGGGTCTGTCCCTAGGGTCCATTTCATTTCATTTCCCTTTATTTTAGTAAGTTACTTTTAAAAGTATTCTTCACAGTAACATTATAGAACTGTTTCCCTATTTTTTCTGTTTATATTGTTATACAAAATATAATAAAATACATTTTGTCTCAGAAAGTCAATTATCTCAAAACCATCTATTGATTAGTCTATTTTTCCTTTATTATGTCTTAAATTATTATACTTGAATCTTATACTATAATCTCATTTGTTGATTTAATTATCTATTGCTTTTTCAGTGCCAAACTCTTTTAATATAATAGCTTTATATTTGTCATAATATTTTTCTCTTTATGAGTCTTTGTTTTCAAAATTTCTTTTTTATTCCCATGCATTTTCTCTCCCTGAAAAATAGCAGAATCATTTGTCAAATTCTTTCCACTGAGACTTCTGGAGGGAATACCATTAAATTTATAGATTAATATAAATTATTTATATCTTTATAAAATTGTTTCCTACCCTTTAACTTAGGACATTAAAGTTTTATGGGTTTTGTCACATAGTTCAGATACTTCTCTTATTAGATTCAGACCAAGGTTTTATAATTTATGTTGTTATTCTCAGTGGGAGTTTATTTTCCTGATATTTTCTAAGTGAATACTGCTTAAAAAATAGAAAACCAAGAAAAAATCAATTTCTGTATCTTGATTTCTTTTCTTCACTCTATAGGGTTTCACAATAATCTGTTCTTCCTTAGTAGTTATACATCTATATGAAAATAGGAAGAGTAAATGCAAATGTCAAGGGGTTATGAAAGGGTAAAATTCCAAATTATCTTAAGCCCTACTACCCTATTAAGCCTTCAATGCCAGTGTAGACAAAGATCTACCATAGTAAGACAGTTTTATGATTAAGAGCTTTGGTAAAGGGAGCATGCCAGCCATGTAATGAAGCCTGTAGGGTACATATATCTGCTATTTTTCTCACTCCTATCACTAGCTGATTACATGCAGGTAGAATAAAAAGATAGACAGATTTCCCACTAGTGATTAAAGAACCAGTGTGTTTTTGGAGTGGCATGAAGGCTTAGGCTTCTAGAAATCCTTACCTAAACAAATGGAGTCCAAATGAAAAGGTTAGAGCCCCTACTCATGAATAAAAGAATAAAAAGCATAGAGTCTTTATGTGCTGCTAGGGCCTGGCTCTCACACCTGTATGAACATGGATAGAGCTCATATAAGACCATCCTGAGAAGGTCAAGGAAGTAAACTATCTCCACTGTATAAAAACTGGGATTGATGGAAACTATCAGTCAGTCAAGATATTATTAAACACTCACCGTGTGCCTAACTAATGGTAAACAAAACCACACCTGAGAAGGCTTGGTGAAAACTCTGGAGGTAGGACCATTTACCTATCTCATCACTCTTCATGCCAACTTCGCTTCTCCAATATAAAAACCTTTAGGAGGATAACAAAAGGTTTTTTTTCATATCATATATTTTTTTTCCTTCCGAGTGGGAGATGGGTTTAGGTGGGTGGAAGATGAAGGTGGGAGGAAGGTAGTGCTAGGAGTCAGGTCCACAAAATGGAAAAAAAAAATACATGTTGTATCTTTTTCTGGAGGAAATGTAAGATACACATACAGTTACCATTTTGGACCTGCTTCTTCCAAGTCTTAGGAGATATTGGGTTTCTCTTTGAAGGACTTCATACATTCCCATAATTTGAATAAGGATGCTGATTTGTAAGGGCTACATACAGAAGGATCTTGTGTCGGCCTCAAGAATAAGATGCTGATTCGCTTTAGAATCGTAGGTTATGTTTTATTTAGGACATCGAAAGTAAGACACTTGAAATAAGAGGAGTCACAAAGGCAGTCACTGCCCCTACTTCTGAAAGAAGCCACAGGTGAATAGAGATGTGATATGGGAAAAAGCAGAGATACCCCTACTTATCATGGCAGAGAAACACTTCTAAGTGTAAGAGTTGGTGAAGCTATTTAAATAACTCCTCACTTAGTCTCCTCATCAACAATCTCCCAAGTTCAAAGAAAAAACCAACAATAAGAATTTAAGGGACAACACCCATCCAAGATATCCAAATAAAAAGAGATCTCATAAATTTAAAAAATGCTAATAATAAATGAAAATAGCAAGTTTAAAAAAGGAACCTCATACTGAAGCTAGAATAGTGCACTCACAAGAACAGCAGTGACCACAGTGAGATTGGCAATAGCAACATCAATTACAGTAGCAATAATGACAAAATGTAGACTGGTGACCTCTGTCAGAAATGGACAGATCCAGCATGCAGAAAATCAATAAAGACATAGTTAAGCTCAACAAAACCATCGATTAACTGGATATAATTGACATCTACAGACTACTTCATCCAAAGACAGAAAAATGTACGTTCTTTTCCAGTTCACTTGAAACATTCACCAACATAGAGTATAGTCTGTGTCATAAAACACACCTTAACAAAGGTGAAGTGGTAGAAATCATGCAATGTCTGCTTTCAGAGCACAATAGAATTAAACAAGAAATCAATAACAGAAAAATAAAAGGAAAATCCTAAAACGTGGAGATTAAGCAACACATTTCTAAAGAACACATGGGTCATGGATACTAAAAGCATAATAAAGGAGTACTATGTACAACTCTATTTCAAAAACTTTGGTAACCAGATGAAATGAACCAATTCCTTAAAAGTCAAAATCTGCCAAAACTTACACAATAAGAGACATTTTAAATAGGCTTATATTTATTAAAGATATTGAATCAATAATTAATAAACTTCTAAAATATACCCAGAGGGGTTCACTAGTGAATTCTACCAAACATTTAAGGAATAAATTATACCAATAGTCTCTTTCAGAGGATAGAAGCTAGGGAATACTTCCTAACTCATTCTATGAGGCCACCATTATTCTAAACAAAACTTTACAAAGATATTACAAGGGAAGAAAACCTACAAAGCAATATTTTTCAGGGACATAGATGTAAAAACCCTCAACAAAATATTAACAAACTGAATCTAAAAATGTATAAAAATAATGGTATACCACAACCAAGTGTGATTTATCTAAGGTATGTAAGCCTTGCTCAGCACTTGAAAATCAAATTAATGTAACCCATCCTCTCAGCAGGCTGAAAAAGAAAAATCACATGATTATATCAATAGATATGGAAAAAGCATTTGCAATAAACTAAGCTAATACAATAAGACAAGGAAAAGAAACAATGTAAACTGACTGGGAAAGAAGACATAAAACTGTCCTCATTCATAGATGACATGATTATCTATGTAGAAAATCTAAATAACAAAAAACAAAAAAATAAATAAATGAAAAGCAAACACAGAAAACTCTGGGAACTAATAAGCAATTATACCAAGGTTGCAAAATACAAAATTAATATGCAAAATATTAGGAAATAGAAATATGTTTTCCTATATGCCAGCAATGAATAAATGTAATTTGGAGTTAAAAACACAATACCATTTACATTAGCACCCCCTAACATGAAATACTTGGGTATAACTCTATACAAATGTATATAAAAATATATAAGAAAAACTATAAAACTCTGATGAAAGAAGTCAAAGAAGAGCTAAATAAATGAGAGATATTCCATAATCATGGATAGGAAGACTCAATAGTGCCAAAATGTCATTTCTCCCTACTTGGTCCACTGATTCAATACAATCCCAATCAAAATCCCAGCAAGTTATTTTGTTGATATTGACAAATCAGTTCTAAAGTTCATATGGAGGGTTGTCTGGGTGGTTCAGTTGGTTAAGCTCTTGATTTTGGCTCAGCTTATAATCTCATGGGTTTGTGGATTCAAGCCCCATGTCAGTCTCCATGTGGAGCCTGCTTGGGATTCTCTGTCCCTCTCTCTTTGCCCTCCCCACACTTGTGCACACTTTCTCTTTCAGAAATAAGTAAAACATTAAAAACAATAAAATTCATATGGAGAGGCAAAATACCCAGAACAGTAAACATGACCAATCATGATCAGATTCGTTGCACCTCCTCCCTTGGAAAGGAGTGAAGAAAGAGGTAGAAGTACAAGTCAAAACTCTCCTTCCAACATTTCCCCAAAAAGGAAGAAGGGAGAAGACAGAAGCTTGGACTTAAGTTCTGTGCATCACTTGGCAGATAGTGACAGAAACATCAATTAGTTTGTCTAAGAAGAAATACCATCATTTTAAAAAATGGTCTTAGTCGTAAGCAGCTTAAGAGAACAAAATGTATTCTGTGAAGATGTAGAATACCTGAGATTGCAACCCTGCCTAGTTATATAATCTCAGGAAACTTCCTGGACCGCAAAATTCAATAGAGAGAATTTTCTTCCCTTCCCCTTCTAGTTCTCCCTCTTTTTTTTCTTTAATGTTTATTAAATTATTTTGATAGATGGGGGCAGAGAGAGAGGAAAAGAGAAAATCCTAAGCAGACTCTGCACTGTCTGAGGAGAGCCTGATGCGGGACTCGATCCCAGGAACTGTTAGACTATGACCTGAGCAGAAATCAAGAGTTGGATGCTTAGCCAACTGAGTCACACAGGCACTCTGCCCCCACCCCACAACCCTCGCTTCTATTTTACAAGCACAAGGAGACTAAGACACAGAACTTGCCCTCAAGGAGCTGAAGTCTTAAGGGGCTGGAAAAAAATCACTATTTTAGGTCCATTCTAAAATCTGAAATTGTGATTATTAAAATGTATGGCCTATTTTCTGATAAAGCCAAGTTTTCCTTTCTGTTATAATTAATGTTGGGGGGAAGAATTTCCTGTCCCATTCAATGTCCTTCTAGTCTGACCAAGAACCAAACTGACATGAGAGAGATTGAATCAGGAAAAACAAAGGTAATTTTATGGAAATCCAGACAGTCAGGCAAAGTGAGGTTTGAGGTTTATATGTAATTCTGAACTAAGGAGAAGGAGGTAGAGGTCTGGGACTTCAGAGAGAAGAAATGCAATTCAAAGTGAGATGTAAAGGAGTAAATGTTTGGTAAACAAATGATTGCTAGGCCATTCAGAAACAATAGGACACAGAGATATGGATCAAACAGGCTGTCCTGGGTTTCTCCCTATCCACCATACCTAGTTCATAGTATAATATATAGTTATCTATGGTGATAATTCTCTTTCTGAAGTTGGTCCTGTATCTAAACTCTTTTTAGACAGTTGTGGAGGACAGAAAGAGCTTTTCCTGAATCTACTGCGTTTTGATTTCTTTTCACTTCAAAATAATCTTTATGTCAAAGTGGTCCCCACATTAGCATCAATTCAGATCAACCAAGGCATAAATGGGACCAAACATTACTACTGTTTCTTGAAATCCTAAAATTAAAATGTTACTGGAACTTTCCCTTATAAATCTTCAAGGTCAATTCTGACAAAGTTCATAAAACTCATCAATCCTGTATTTAAACAACAGGATTTCAAATAACAGTAGCTGGTAATAAATCTGATCTAAAATATGAAAAATGGATACTTGCATAATGTTTTTATTTTGTGTTTCTGATTAAATGTGTGCAATTTTGTGATTTATAATAAAGACATATTTGGTCGTTGACCAAAATATATTTCTCATATATATTTGGTCTTGGTTCTATGCTTCCTAGCTTAGAAATCCTAAAACTATTGGAATTTCTTGAGCCATAAGAGCAATGAAAGTATCGTTTTTCATAATATTTGGTCTCTTGTCCTTAATTCTTGAAATCCACTTCAGAGCCATAAAAGTGAAATGGGTGTTTTGTTATTTTAACAAGCCCCTTGCCACCACAACAGAGTTTATGTTGATGAGGTGACTTTGGAAATCATATAAGAATGAGGGCTGGTTGCCAGTGGAACCAACCTGAAATGAGGGTTGGAACTTTCAGTCTGACCCCTTGATGTCCAAGGAGAGGAACAGGGCTGGAGATTAAATCAATCACCAATAGCGAATAATTTAATCAGTATGCCTGTGTAATGAAGCCTCCATAAAAACATAAAAGCCTCCATAAAAACCCAAAAAGGTTCGGAGAGCTTCCAGGTTGCTGAATACATGGAAATTCAGGAAGGGTGATGCACTTGCAGAAAGCACGACAGATCTACATAACTTGCCCTATGCATTGTTTCCAACAGGCTCTTCCTGAGGTATATCCTTTTATAACAAACCAGTAATCTAGTAAATAAAATGTTTTTGTGAGTTCTGTGAGCTGCTCTAGCAAACTGATCAAACTCAAGATGGGGATCACTGAAACCCTTAATTTATAGCAGGTTGGTCAAAAGCACGGGTGAAAACTTGGACTTATGAGTGATATCTAAAGTCCATAGAGAAGACTGCACTCTTGACTTATGAGATCTGACACAATCTCCAGATAGACGGTGGACAGAATGGAGTTGAATTGTAGGAACCCTGCGTGGGTATCCTTGAGTTACTTGGTGGTGTAAGAAAAACCATCTATTTCCATACACTGGAACTGGTGACCAGCACCCTTAGTTGGTATTAAAGAAATGGGGTTTGCTAGAACAGCCATGCTTACAGAAACATGTGGTTTGTTAAGAGAAAAGATGAAAGACCATAGAATGAGGAATCTTTGAGCCATTCTATCAAACTAATCAAATCCAAGAATGGGATCATGGCAACCCCCTATCTATACACAATCAGTCAGAAGCACAGGTAACAAAGCAGGGCTTATGTTTGGCATTTGAAGTGGAGGGCAGCCTTGTGGGACTGAGCCCTTAACCTGTGGAATCTGATGCTATCTCCGGGTAATTAGTGTCAGAACTGAGTTGAATTGTAGGACCACCAACAATGCCACAGAATTGTTCCATAATGGTGTGGGGATTCCCCCAATCCTCGCACAACACACACACACACACACACACACACACTGAAATTGGGTCCAGATCTTTTAGTGTATCATCTAAGAATATTATTACAATTTGTAAAAAGCTGCTGCCTGTCTTTTAAAAATCTCTGAAAATTTTGCATAAAGGGCTAATTCATGGGTATAAAGGGTAATGAGAATAAGTCAAAGGAAAAAGTTATAAAGCATTTTCCCAAAATAGCATGCATTCCAATCTGTTACACTGAGAATTCCATATATGCAAAGTTCATGTGAACTTTGGAATCCTGCATAAACCTTTGATAGTGTTTAGGGAAAAAAAGAGGAAACAAAACCATGAAATAGCAAAATGAAGAGAATTCAAAGTGAATGGAAACTCCTGGTCAGTTAAAAAATTTCACACCTCCCTAACTGTCTTTCTCTGCTTCTTGACTGAAATCTCTAAGGCATGTAAACACTAGAAATTAGTGTTTCCTGCAAAAGCTTTCTTGGATTATACTAAATCAAAAAAGAATTATTAATGAACTAAGAAAGTATTGAGAAAGTAGAGCACCTCTAAAGTTACCAGCTTTTCAAAAACAGGACTGCACATTTTACTTCTTTGAACACACCCAGAACAGATTGAAAGGATATTCAATAAATGCTTACTGAATTGAATCTTGATGAGAAACAGACAATGCTGTTCTTCTATTAGTTCTGTATTATAGGGGTAGCTTAAAAATTAATCCATTTAGATTATGACATTCCAGGTCAAGAATGTTCTCCTTCCTTCTTTCTCACTCTGTGAAAACATTTTCAGCTTACTGTATTCAGTATTCCTGTCTGCACAAAATACAGAGACTGGAAACGAAAATTATCATAAAAAATTAAAAGAAAAAACAAGTGCTCCTATTAAAAAATCTCTTTGTCAAGAGGAAGGATTTTTTTTAGTGTTGTCCTCAAGTCTAATAAAGAGCTTTGAGAAAAATGTTGAGCCATATTCTTTTTGCTGAAGTCCAAGAAAGGCAAAGGGACCTAAATTAAACTTTGATTGAACATCTTGTTTATCCAGCATTCACTCAGAAAATATTTTTAAGTATTGTGATAACTAGTTGTTAATGATGGCTTCACTGCCGGAGTGAGCTACTAAAGGAAGTAGCATAACATGAATCATTACAGATCTTTGATGATAAGTGAGACACTCTATCCTGAGGATTAACAGGAAAACAGGAAATGGAACTGAGTAAAACTCAAGGTGCTCCCTATCTCCTTAACTCTTACTCCATACTTATCATAAATCAAGATAGGAAAATCCCAGGCATTCTGATTTATAAGCTATTAAAAGATCATAAAGTTTGACAGGGTCAAACAAAGCTATCAGCACCATTTTGTTATTTAACCTTCCAGTAATGAAATTAAGTAAAATCAAACTAGGCATTTAGTGAAGAATAACATAATTTGGTTTAGTAAATAAGCAATTAGCTGTAACTCCACAATCATAATAAACTTAATGCTGCACATTTTCTGCCACTTAACAACCTGTTTTGTAGACTGAGTTCAGTCAATTGTAGAGCAACTATAAAACTCTGGTTGAGGGGCACCTGGGTGTCTCAGTCGGTTGAGCGTCCAGCTTCAGCTCAGGTCATGATCTCACAGTTTGTGGGTTTGAGCCCCAAATTGGGCTCTGTGCTGACAGCTAGCTCAGAGCCTGGAGCCTGCTTCTGATTCTGTGTCTCCCTCTCTCTCTGACCTTCCCCTGCTTGTGCTGCCTCTCTCTGTCTCTAAAAAGTAAATTAAAGACATTAAAAAAAAAAAAACTCTGGTTGAGAGACATTCCTAGACCCAGTGGTTTCTTTAAGTATCTCTAGATGTTTAGATTTTTCCAGAGACCCCACATAGATCACCAGAATGTTCCTGGAGGACCATTCTCAGGAATGAGTCTGGGACTTGTATGAGGTACGTGTAAATATTCTGCCATTTCCTTTCTGCCATTCTAAATTGGAATATCAAAACTAAGAGCTAAAAACAAACACAAATGGCATCCAAAGGTAAAATAAGGAATTGAATCTAATGAGGCAAGATGGAAATTATAGCGGAGAGGAAATTTTAAAATAACGATATGTCTTATTTTCCATTAAAAGGAGCCATACTGTGTTATTGGTATTTTGGGAAGGATAATTCACCATTGGGTTGTACTGCCTATGCATCATAAGATATTTAGCATTCGTCCTGGCCTCCTGATCCCTGGTTGTTGTGACACCTCCAATACCCTGTTTTGGTTAAGATTTTCTTGCAAGCAGAGAGTGATACAGGATTTGAATCCAAGTAATTTATTTGGGAGGTGCAAGAAATACTAGCAAGGGAATGAGAAAATGATACAAACAATGAAGGATAACAAAAAAAGGGTGTGTTATTAAGCTGACTACTGCTATGGATGACTGAGCATAATCATGTAGGATAACTTGGAAATAGAATAGAATGCACCTTGTAGTTATCTCACCAGGGCAAGGGAGCAGAGGTTTCTATACTCAATTTATGTTAGTCTTGTTTGAAGTATACTGGTATGCTTGGGGTGTGTAGACTATTTCTTCAAAAATAGATGAGTTGGAAGGGCTGGGGTGTACTGAAGTGTTAAGTCCAAGGGATATAGGCAGAGAACCAACATTATCTGCTACACAGCCCATTTATTTCCAAATGTTTTTCTGGAGGTCAGTACCAACCCTAGCTTAGTCTTGTCCTAAAAATATTATGGCTTCAGGCTATCAAGTGTCACTGAAGAATTTAGATTCTGAAAGCAATAATGATGAGATTTGCCTTTTTACTGGTATACTCATTTGGTTATAGAAGGAATTCATGATTAAAACCAAAAATCTAGTTAAGAAAATGTTGCTGTGGTACGAGGAATTAGAAAGCAATATGTTAGCTAGCAACAGGAAACATAGACAAATAGAGCAGAGAAGAGGATAGAGGGTATCAAGATGTTGGGGTAGAGGGCTGTGATTCTAAATTTTATCATTATGGAGGATCTCACTGTTAAGGTAACATTTCAACAGAAGTTTTAAGGAAGTAAGTCATACGGATATCTGGAAGGGAAATGCTCAAGGCAGAGTGAAAGCAAAGATAAATGCTCTGAGTTGAGCACATGCTCGGCTTCCTAGAGAACAGAAAAGAAGCCAGGGGGCACCCAGGTGGCTCAAGTTGGTTAAGCCTCTGACTTCAGCTCAGGTCATGATCTCACGTTCATGGGTTCAAGCCCCACGTTGGCTCTGAGCTGTCAGCTCAGAGCCTGGAGCCTGCTTCTGATTCTGATTCTCTCTCTCTCTGTCCCTCCCCCTCTCATGCTCTGTCTTTCTCTGTATCAAAAATAAATAAAATGTTAAAAAATTTTTTAAAAAAAGATAAGAAAAGAAGCCTGGAAAACTGGTGCACTGTGAGCTGTTATGGGAAGGGGAGTGTGAAGATCACTGCGGTGGACAGTCTCCATGGTAGCCCCCAAAATCCCCAACTCCTAAGTTTCCCTCTGTTGAGTCATTGCTTTCTTTGAGTGTGGCTACACTTATTAACTTGCTTCTACCAAATAGAAAATGGTACAAGGGGTGAGATGTGACTTCTGAAGCTGTGGCTTCCATCTTGCATATTTTCTCTCTTTGTCTCTGTGTGTCTTGAATCATTTGTACTCTAGGAAACCAGCTTCCATGCTGAGAGCAGTCCCTGAAGACCACATGGCATGGTGAGGAGCTGAGGCCCTTAGTCCAGCATCATGCAAGAAACTGCAGCCTGTCAATAATTACATGAGTGGCCTTAGAGATTCTTTAGCCCTAGTAGAGGCTTGATATTATTCTGAAATCACCGAGTTCTATTTGAATGACAGAGAGATGGGAGTGAGAAAGAGTGACCTGTGGGGTTAGTTAATGACAGTAACAATGAACAAGTGTATTGTATAATCTGCTGACATAAGATCCAAAGCTG
The DNA here is from genome assembly GCF_006229205.1 of Suricata suricatta. NCBI lineage: Eukaryota > Metazoa > Chordata > Mammalia > Carnivora > Herpestidae > Suricata > Suricata suricatta. Next base: position 25,731,392 of record NC_043706.1, on the reverse strand, counting down.
TGAGACCTTAGTGAGGTAGGAAGAATGGCCACAAGGCACACAGAGGAAAGAGAAGATATTCATCCCATCTATAGGCCCACTGGTACAAGGATGTGACAGAGACAACAAATACTAATTGTGAGAGCTTCAGGGGAAGCAATGCCCACAGGTCAAGGCTACCTTTCAGGAAGTCCAGGAAGATAGAAGGCATAGGGATTTTACTGAAGACTGACTATGTCTTCCAAACAAGAGCTTCTCAAACTTTCATGTGAAACTATATCACCTGGAATCTTGTTAAAATGCAGCTTCCCTGTCCAATTTAGGCTCAGGTCATGATTTCATTGTTCATGGGTTTGAGTCTCATATTGGGCTCTGTGCTGACAGTGAGGAGCTTGGAGCCTACTTCAGATTCTGTGTCTCCCTCTCTCTCTGCCCCTCTCCTTCTCCTGCTCTGTCTCTCTCAGTCTCTCAAAAAGAAATAAACATTAAAAAGCTTAATGCAGCAATCCCTAACAAAATAACACCAGCATTCTTCACAGAGCTAGAACAAACAATTCTCAAATTTTTATGAAATCAGAAAAGATCCTGAATAGCTAAAGCAATCTTGACAAAGAAAACCAAAGCTGGAGGTATCACAATCCCAGACTTCAAGATGTATTACAAAGCTGTAATCATCAAGACAGTATGGTACTGGCACAAAAGCAGACACTCAAATCAATGGAATAGAATAGAGAACTCCGAAATAGACCCATAAACATATGGCCAACTAATCTTTGACAAGGCAGGAAAGAATATCCAATGGAATAAAGACAATCTCTTCAAGAGGTGGCGCTGGAAAAACTGAACAGCAACATGTAGAAAAATAAACTTGGACCACTTTCTTACACCACACACAAAAATAAACTCAAAATGGATGAAAGACCTAAATGTAAGACAGGAAGTCATCAAAATTCTAGAGGAGAAAGCAGGCAAAAAACCTCTTTGGCCTCGGTTGCAGCAACTTCTTACTCAACACATCTTTAGAGGCAAGGGAAACAAAAGCAAAAATGAACTATTGGGACCTCATTAAAACAAAAAGTTTCTGCACAGTGAAGGAAGCAATCAGCAAAACTAAAAGGCAACCAAAAAAGCAGGGAAAATATTTGCAAATGACATATCAGATAAAGGGTTAGTATCCAAAATCTATAAAGAACTTATCAAACTCCACGCTCAAGAAACAAATAATCCAGTGAAGAAATGGGCAAAAGACATGAATAGACACTTCTCCAAAGAAGATATCCAGATGGCTGACAGACACATGAAAAAAAAATGCTCAACATCAGTCACCATCAGGGAAACAGAAATCAAAATCACAATGAAATATAACTTCACACCTGTCATAACAGCTAACATTAACAACTCAGGGAACAACAGATGTTGGCAAGGATGCAAAGAAAGAGGATCTCTTTTGCACTGCTGGTGGGAATGCAAACTGGTGCAGACACTCTAGAAAACAGTATGGAGGTTCCTCAAAAGATTAAAAATAGAACTACCCTATGACCCAGTAATTGCACTACTAGGTATATACCCAAGAAAAACAGATGTGCTGTTTTGAAGGGCACTTGCATCCTAATGTTTACAGCAGCACCATTAACAAGAGCCAAAGTATGTATAGAGCCCAAATGTCCATTGATAGATGAATGGATAAAGATGTGGTGTGTATACATATACAATGGAGTATTATTTGGCAATAAAAAAGAATGAAATCTTGCCATTTGCAACTATGTGGATGGAACTAGAGGGTATTATGCTAAGCAAAATTAGTCAGAGATAAACAAATATCATATGACTTCACTCATATGAGGAATTTAAGATACAAAACAGATGAACATAAGGTAAGGGAAGCAAAAATAACATAAAAATAGGGAGGGGGATAAAACATAACAGACTCAAATATAGAAAACAAACAGAGGGTTGGTGGAGGGGTTGTGGGAGAGGGGAATGGCTAAATGGGGCATTAAGGAACCTACTTCTGAAATCATTGCTGCACTATATGCTAGCTAACTTGGATATAGACTTTAAAAATCAAGTAATTAGTTAAAAAAATTTTAATACAGTTTCCTATAAATAAGCAGACTTACGCAGTCTTAAGCAGACTCAGAGATTCTGTGTTCTAATAAAGTCTCAGGTGATGCTGCCACTGCTGGTCTGTGGACCATACTTGGAGTAGAGAAGTTCTGGGACTGATCTATTCTGTGCAGTAGGATAGCTGCCAGCCATATATGACTATTGAGCACTTAAGATGTACCATAAGAGTAAAATGCACAGTAGATTTTTGAGGACTTAGTAAAAAAAATATATATATATAAAACATCTCAAGAATTTTATGTTGACTATATATTGAAATGATAAGATTTTGGATATTTCAAATTAATATATATTAAAAGTAATTCCATCTGTTTCTTTTTACTTTTTTAATGTGGAGACTGGATAATTTGAAACTACATCTATGGTGCCAACACTTTCTCTTGCGCAGCACTACTCTAGAGAGAACATGGGAAAGGTTTGAGGTGTCTCAGAAAGACTGAGAATTACAATGAGATAAAAGGATGTGTAGGGAGGTTGTAGGTCAGATTCCAAGGAAGTTCTGGGCCTGGTGATATTAGATCTGATGATCTCAAGGCCATGGCAGGGCCAAGGTGGTAAGAGCTTAGAGCAGGCACAAGGAATGATGGGGAACATGTACACATTTTAATACCAAAATAACTAGAAGTAGCTATACATTTCAACACCAAATACTTATGTATTTCAATACCAAAATAACAAGAACTAAGGATGCCTACCATTTGCAGAATTTGCTTGGAGCCTACCATGTACCTGTGGAAAGCGCACTCTCTCAATCTAAAATAATATGATCTACTGAGAAGGTCAACTGAAGGAATTGAAAAGCTCTCAAAGGTGTTGACAACAAAACGCCACTTTGAAGAAAAGTGGGAGCAATTTTGTGAAAAATAATTAATAGTATTAATGCCAAATAAAACTCTTTACAGAAATACCATTGACCAGTAATATCAGAGATAATTACAGGTAAGAAACTGATCAAAATGTGTGAAAATATGCCAGGATATTGCTCATATTACTTATTATGCACAGATAATTCACACAAATGGAAATACATTCTTATTATTATTTTTTAAATTTCAAGCTCTTGGTTACAAATTCTCTGCTTTGTATGTTAATTTCAGGGTCTCCCAAATCTGACAATTATTTCCCAATAATCTGGAAAAATCTTTTTCCAACGCTTAGGACCTCATGGTTCCTGTCCGTATCATGCCTTTTCCTGTTATCCTACTTTGGCATTTCCTGTGGCATCTGGTGTCTTTGCCTCTACTGCCTTCAGTTTTGGTGCTCCAATTAGCCTGGAGCAAAACTGGCCAAAAAACAGAATTTGTCCCCATAAGAATCAGTTAAATTTATTTATTTATTTTTATTTTTTGGTTTTTTTTTGTATTTTTTTTGGGGGGGAATCAGTTAAATTTAGAATAAACAGAGCTACATATGACTATTAAGAGAAGCTGGGATTTACCCAATTTTTAAGGTCATGTCAAAAAGATTAAGTACGCTGTTATGAGAAAGATCTCACACGAAGTTTATGCTAGCAGCAGAATCATACACTAGCTTGACCACAGATCTTAAATGGTACATGTGTTTTTATTTTCCTATTGCTGCTGTCATTTTACTCAAAAGTTGTCAGCCTGTATCTGTGGGGGTGTCATATTACATGCAATGGAATGTGACAAGACCACTTTGAGCTAAGCCCCTAATAGCCTGGACACTAAATGCCAGGCTCAATTGAGAGACACATAGATGTGTATGACTTGCAGAGAAGAGGGGACAGAAAGCCAGGTAAATAACTTCTCAATCCTTCATTTATATCAAGGGCACAAAGGGACTAAGAGTGGAGCCTGAAAGAGAATTTGGGGGTTATTTTTGAAAAGAATGTCTTGTGAGTCTCACCATTTCTCCAGGTGGAACTCTCATTCCCAGGGTGGTGAGATTGTTTAAATTACCCTGAAACCCAGAAAGGGATTCCACTCGAACAAGAAATGTGTGACAGACACAGAGAACTGGCCTCTCCCTCTTGTCTAGACAATATGAGAGATGGGAGCTGAGCTGGTCAACCGCTTTTTAGGGAAAGGAAGCCAAAGAGAGATTTTTACTGCAATAGGATGGTCCAAAGCATACATGGTAACCTCCCAGACTTGGTCCAAAGCATGCATGTATGGACTCCACAGATCAGGTGTGGATTTGTGTTAGAGTAAGCTAGAGAACAGATATAATACTCAAAGATTGCCAAAGGGACAAAAGGAACTCTGCAAAATGAGCCCAGAATGAACCAGTGACTCAGGGCCTAAGGTAATATCTTAATTTTGAGCAGTAGAAAAGTGTGTCACCTATAGAAAGGGAACTATACTTGAGAAAATCCCAGCTTTAGAGAACTGCAGATCCAGGGAGTAATGCAACTTTGACAGTAGCATGCAAAACATTAATTTTCCTGTCCCTCCTTTTCTTCATTCTATCTTCATTCCAGAGAAGGGTCGGAAACCATAGTTGGCAAGATGAGGGAAGAAGAGTGGAAGCCAAACTGCAGAAACCAACTATCTCTAGCCTTTCCCAATGAAGGACTTCCCACCTGCCTCAGGCCTGACCTGTCACAGGTGAGAAAAGAAGAGTAAGTATCAGGCTTTGGATGCAAAAGAAGTTTAAAGTTGTGGCTTATACTTGGGACAGAAAAACTGTAAGGGCTGTGTGAAAATATATATTACCATGTACTGATAAAATTTAAGGAATCAAAGCAACACTGCAATCTTCAAAAAATGAAGTAAAATGAAGTTCACTGCAGATGCTTAGTGGTGTTATAATTTCAATCCTTTAACAAAATTATTGAAAATAGTACAGCAACAAGTATAACAAAAGTATGCTTGAGGTAAAGTCATTATTATTTTGTAAAACTTGATAGAAAAGTTTAAGTGGATTGGAAATCACCACATTATGATTTAATGTTTGGTTTTTTAATAATTGATTTAAACTAGAAGAAGAGAAATTAGATTAAGAAGTATGATTTAAAGGGACTGAATTATCTGAGTTGTAGTTGATGACAGAAAAGGAATTTCCCTCATTTATAGAAGAGTATTCTTCCATAATAGGGTGTTGAAAGCAACCCATATATGTGAGAGAGTGGGTGGGTGAAAGATGTAAATACACTACATAGAGCACTGCAAACAATTAGAAGCAATGGATTAAAAATACACAGAACAGGGGCACCTGGGTGGCTCAGTTGTTTAAGCATCTGATTCTTGATTTTGGCTCAGGTCATGATCTCAAGGTTGTGGGAGCCCTGTGTCAGACTCTGTGATGACAGGGCAGAGCCAGCCTGGGATTCTCTCTCTCCCTCTATCTGCTCCTTTCCTCACCTTCAATCTCACTCTCTCTCTCTCTCTCTCTCTCTCTCTCTCTCTCTCTCTCAAAATAAACAGAGAAACTTAAAAAAATACACAGAACAATATGGATAGGGATCAGAAAAGATTGTTTACTGAAAACAAAAAAATGAAATTAAATTTTATATATAACACAATGCCATTTACTTGCTAAAACTACAGCATACAGCATACAAAGCAACAAAGCACATTTCATAAGAGCTCAAACAAAATATACATCAAACAGAATAAAGTTGTTAACGATGGGGGATGTGCAGGGCAGAATATATGAGTGGGATAAAGAAAGAATAAGCCTTGCAGGTACCGGTGATATACCTGAAGGGTATAAAAAAACCCATTGGGGTTCAAAAGGAAAATGAATTATGCTAAAGAAACAAGTTCAATTTTCTAATTAAAATTTTAATGAGATTGTACTTGGAAATTTTAAATAAATTGAATATTTAATATTTTCTTCAATACTTAGCATTTTATTTTTCTTTAGTCATATAATACAAAGAAAATGTAGTTAATTTTTTCACTAAGTCCAACACAAACACCTTCTCATCATCCCCTCCAGTTTACCCAATCTATGGATAATTATACTATTTTACATTACTGCCATGGAGTGAAAGGGTTGAGGAGCACTAATGACCTTTGATTGTTAAATAAAAATTTGACACATTCTGTTCCCAACAGTTCCAAAAGGCAGGCCCCAACCTATATAATATGTGGAGGTCTTCTGTATTTCTAAAGGTCTGATGGTTATTTTTGCCTGTAACCCCCCTGCCCCTGTCTTTCAAGTCACTACCCATATGATTGAGCCACCCATCCTCACGGTCTCTCCCTGGGACAACCTGAAGAGGTTGGGCTCGCATGAATCTTACTAGTGACATGATTCCTGCCTGGCAGCTGCTGACCTACTCTTCTGATTCTAAGACTAAGGGCCTAGCTTTCTGAGAATCTGTAGCTCTGGGAAAAACTCACCCCTTGTCAGGGGATACATATGCCCTACTCTGCCAGGAATGGTGAAAAACGAATACCCCTAATTCTCCTCTTTGGCTAAGAATTTGCTCTTTCCTTTCCCACTGAGTCTCTAGAGGGAGAGGAGGTGGCAGCAAATTTGCTTGTGTATTTATTATTGGCTGTGAGGCTCAGACTCTGGGTAAAGACGATTCATCTAATGCCTGCCTGAACGGAACCCCAGACAAATGGAATCAAAATTGCTGAGGGTGGAGCCTGGGCATCAGGAGATTTTAAAAAGCTCCCCTGATGCTTCTAATATTCAGCCAAAGTTGAAATCCATGTTCTAAGCTCTACATTTGAAACTTGAAAATTAGTCTTTAGTGGACAACAGGAGAACTAACTTAGAAAAATAAAAATTTCAATTTCATCGGTAGTATCAGATTACACTCTAGAATCCTAATCAAAACGTTCAAAGGATTCCCCTTCTTGCCCACTGACTGTCTCTTTTTCCCTCATCTCTAAATCTCATAGGGTTCCTTGGGGGAATTTTTGCATGCCTCCTTCACCACAGTCTTACAACATAGTAAACATAACTAATCTAAATTAATACTAGGGGAGTGTCAGAAAGTTAAAAACATTCTTTTCCAGCTTATTTATTCCATTTTTCTAATTTGTCATCAGTCATCAGTTTATCCCATGAATATCTATTGACTGCCAATTGTGTGCAAGGAAATATTCTCACATATTGTGGAATAAAAACAAACTTGAGACACTATTGCTATCTTCAAGGTGCTTTTGATACAGCTTTCAAGAACAAACCAAACCTAGTGTAGTGTCTCAAGGCGCTGTATAATGCCTTGAGAGAGTCTCAAAAGTTTTATACTTCAGGAGTGGAGAAACAGCTGAAAATAGGCTGGGGCCTTAGGCTGGCAGCTTGCACTTCATAGGCAATGCGGATTTTAAGAAATAGTGGTGGCATGACACAGTGTGTTTTAGGAGATTATTTTAGCTTCTGGATAAGTGGGTAATTATGATAGTAAAGAGTAATTGTAGGTTAAGCAATAAGCCAATTCAAAGATTTGTTTTGGGGAGGAAAAATGGGGAATGATTGGGAAAAGACATGAGGAAATTCTTTGGGGTGATAGTAATATTCTGTATCTTGATAGAGATTTGGGTTAAAAATGTATATTCATTTGTACAATCAGTGACTATACATATGTATACATTATATCATTTCTAGGTTTTATAACAGAAGAAACAGTGTCAACAAATATAGAACTCTGGTTAATGACATGCATATTAAAGTACTTAGATGGAAGTGTACTGATATTTAAATAAACTTTGACATGTACCAAAAATTAATATACATTGATGGGTGGAAAGATATGTAATAAAGCAGTGCAGTAACATATAACATGTTCACAGTAGAAGCTAGGTGGTAGATATAAGAATGTTTGCTATAAAATTCTTTCAGTTTTGCAATATGTGGGAGAAAGAGTCAGAGGCAGAGAATCAGGCAACTGATACTTGAAAATTTGAGATGATAGACCTGAGCATACTTGAATGTAGGGAATGAGGGACACAGAGAAAAAGGAGTTACCAGGAACTTAAAGGGTCAGGACGCCAGAGGATAAATATACTACTTTTGTGAATGAGAACCATTTATTGAGCCCCAACTGTGTGCCTACAATGGAGGTAAGTGTTTCACAGTTTGTTTCTCATCTTTACAACTCCATGTGGAAAGTATATCCATTTTGTGATGATAAAAACAAAAGCTCAGTCTGGTTAAATACAAGAAATAGGGAAGTTGGGAAAACTTTAAGGAGGATGATGGAGTTTGACAGTGAGGTGAGGGCATGAGAGTGGTCATATCCATTAGGAAGTTAGAAATATGTGACTTTTTACAAAGGATAAGACTAGAGATATAGATTTGGAAGTCTCATAGACTCCAAGACTCTTGGAAGCCAGCAGAGATGTCTGGAGAGAGATAATTGAAAGGAGACAGGCAAGTGAAAACTGTGAAGAGAGGGATAAAAATAGAGAACTTGGGAAGATACTCAGAGCTGGAAAAGGAGAAAACAGGGAAGCTACAGAAGTTTACATGGTGCCAAAGTCTATCCTAGTACACATCCTGGTGTGGGAATAAAAGCTGGGCAGGACTAGGAGCTCCAGTTGGCAAGTTCATGCCTGCCCACTATGAGATTGAGCAATTCTTCCAGACATGTGCCCAATCATTGTGATAAGTGTACAGTTCAGATTTGTGCCTAATCAACCTTTCAGCTTATCACCGAGTGCACTGACCCTCATTCTTTTGGTTATTTTTTTCTTCTCTAGTCCCATTTCTTGATAATTGGGGTTCCACCTATTATTACTCCAAAGTTCACACCAGGGATCTTCACTCAGTAACTTGAGGTACTTTTATCCTCAGTCCCTACTCATGCCTATGGTCATCAGAAAGGGAAAGGCTGCCTGTGACTGCAACTGCTGCAAACCCTGTGTTTAGCCTATGGTGTAATCTCCACTGCCGCCTCCTAGTCAACACTGGAGTGGATTGCTCATCATTCAGCAAATCACATCCAGTTATATTTTGACCACCTCTTCCTTTCAATTCTCTTTCATTCCCACACAATTTAACTTAAAGAAGTGGAGCTAAAAAATGCCAAAATGGTGTATTGTCACAAGTTGAGGGAAGAGATTTAAAGAAGATGAAGATCAACATTCTTAACTGATACAAAGGAGATACAGGGCATAGGACAGAGGTAAGACCTTTGAGGATGATCTTTATTTGCTGTCTGACGTACTTAAGTGTAAGACCTTCTGAGATAAATATACACAAAATTTCTACCAGCAGTGTTAATGGTCCATTAGAGAAACAAATCATTTACAAATGATTTTTAATTAATTAATTTAATTAAGATACAATTGACATATCACATTGTATTAGTTTTAGGCCTACAACATGGTGATTTGATATAGGTGTATATTATGAGATGATCGCCACAATAAGTTTAGTTAACATCCATCCCCACACATAGTTACAAAAATTTTTTCTTGTAATGAGAACTTTTAAGATGTTCTCTCTTGGTAACTTTAAAATATATAAAACAGTATTAATCATAGTCACCATGTAGTACATTACACTCCCATGACATTTATCTTACAACTGGAAGTTCACTCCTTTTGACCACTTTCACTTATCTTGCCTACATGCCTCTAGCAAATATCAATCTTTTCTCTGTATCTATGAGTCTCAATTTTTAAAATTCTGTATCTAAGTGAGACCACACTTTATCTGTCTGACTTATCTCACTTATCTCACACCTCCAAGGTCCATCCATGTTCTTACAAATGGCAGAATTCATACACACACACACACACACACACACACACACACACACACAAATGATTAGAAGATATCTATCTATCTATCTATCTATCTATCTATCTATCTATCTATCTATCTTCTTTCTCCATTCATCCATCAAAGGACACTTAGTTTGTTTACTTGTCTTGGCTATTATAAATAATGCTGCAATGAACATAGGGGTACAGATATCTTTTTGAGTTGATGATTTCACTTTCCCTTGGATAAATACACAGGAGTAGAATAGGTGGATAATATGGTAGTTATGCTTTTAAATTTTTTCAAGACTTTTATGCTGTTTTTCATAGTGGCTACACCAATTTACATTTACATCACCAGTGTACAAGGGTTCCCTTCCTTGTCAACACTTATTTTTTTCTTTTTCATAATAGCCATTCTTTCATGTGGGAAGTGATATCTCATGTGGATTTGATTTGCATTTCTCTTATGATTAGTGATGTTGAACACATTTTCAGGTATATGTTATGAGACATTTGTATGTCTCATACACAAATTATTTTAAGATAAGATATGTAATAAGAGGGAAAACTTGGGGGTTTCAGGAGTGTTTCTGTAAAGTAGTGAGAGCAACTGCCAAATTTTAGTAGAAGAGGGAACATTGGATGGTAGAGAAATTAAGGTAATTAATATAGAGTTGAAGGCCATTGTGGCAAAAGTTTGGCTGTAAAATGCAAGAGGGCATACGGAATGGTTAGGATGACAGGTATTAAAAAGATCAAGGGCTCCTAGTTAAAGAATATATAAAACAAATTATCTTAACCCTGAGCTTATTATAATAACAAGCATTATGCTGGTCATTGAAGATTCAAGCAATCGTAATATCACGCACTTGCCTTCAAGTATCTCAAGTCTATTGGGTAATATAGATACATTAACAGATATTACTTTTAAAAAGAGCTTTTAAATGGAATCATCAACATGACTATAAAGAAAGAAACATTTAATTTTGTCTTGGAGCACTGGCAAAGTCTTCATAGAGGAAGTGGCATTTAAGATGAGCCTTTAAACAGGACCTGGGTAGCTTAGTTGGTTAAGCATCTAACTCTTGATTTCAGCTCAGGTCATGATCTTATGATTTGTAAGATTGAGCCCTGCATGGGGCTTTGCACTGACAGCCTGCTTGGGATTCTCCCTCTTCTGCTCTCTGAGCCCCTTCCCCCCACCTCTCTCTCTCTCTCTCTCTCTCTCTCTCTCTCTCTCTCTCTCTCTCAAAATGAATAAATAAACATTAAAAAATAAGATAGTGATCAGTAGCAACTTGGGAAGAGTTATGAAGGGAAACTAAATTTATAGCAAGAGATATAACGTGTGAAGAGGTTTGCAAAGGTGGAAGAGCATGATGTATGTGATGATTTATGAATAGCTCAATTTGATTAAGTTATAGGGTGAATGACAGGAAACACCAGGATGTAAGGCTAGAAAGTTACACTAGCACCAGATGGTGAAAAGAAACTTGTCTGACCTGGTAAGGAAGTAAGGAGTTTGTATTTTATGCTGTAGGCAATGAAGAACTCAAGTTGAGGAGAATATATTAAAACTGTGTTTAAAAAAGACAACCAGTTTCCAGGCATCTTAGGTGGAGCAATTCTCCTCTAAGATTATATACAGAAATATCAATTAAATACATAGTTTAGAAATACATTTGAAAGCATAAAAGTGCTGCTGAGGTAAGTAGGAATTAAAGGAACAAAATCCTGGAGAAGGAAAAACCATGTAGTTGCCAGTATATTTTTTTCCTCAGGGCATTTGTTGATTCTGAGTGTAGAGCAACAGACCAAGAATTCAAACAGAGATTAAGGCAATGATTGCTAGTAAGAGCAGAAAAATCATTAGAACTTTTCACGGTCTCTTCCTAGAGAAACAGAATCAGAGACTTAGAAACTAGATATTTATGGAAGAAGAGAGGTAGGCAACTGATCTTCATCTTTTGGATTTTGCTCAAGGCATTTGCTAAATTTTGAGGTTGTGCTGGGATGTAGGCTAGAGGTCAAATAAAATATCTGAAAGGAGAGCAAATCTTTTGGCAATAACTCAGTGCTAAGAGAAGTGGTAGAATTAAGGCCCCCACATGTTCTCATTTGGAAAACCTGGAAGCTATGACAAAACAGTAAAGACTGAACTAGAAGTAGACTGAGCCTAATTAACACAGACTATAAATTACCCAATTTATCTGCCAGTAATGGAAAGACTAAATCTTCTTTGAAGGAAGATAACATCTTTTAGAATATCTAAAAATTTCATACACAATGCCCAACATTCAATAAAAAATAACTAGGCATGTCATGTTTTATTATTTAAAACAAGAGGAAAAAAGGGAAATAAAAACAATCCCAAAGAAATTCACATATTGGAATTATTGGAAAAGGAATTTAAAATAGCTGCAATTAATGGGGCACCTGTGTCACTCAGTCAGTTAATCATCCAACTTTGGCTCAGGTCATGATCTCACAATTTGTGAGTTCAAGCCCTGCCTCAGGCTCTGTAATGACAGCTCAGAGCCTGGATCCTGCTTCAAATTCTATGTCTCCCACTCCACCTTCCCCTCCCCCACTTATGCACATGCTCTCTTTCTCTCTCTCAAAAATGAATAAACATTGTGGATGGAACTGAAGGGTATTATGCTAAGTGAAATAAGGCACAAAAAGATGGAAAATATGTTTTCACTCATATGTGGATCAGGAGAAACCTAACAGAGGACCATGGAGGAGGGGAAGGGGAAAAAATAGTTACAGAGAGGGAGGTAGGCAAACCATAAGAGACTCTTAAAAACTGAGAACAAACTGAGGGTTGATGGGGGTTGGGGGGAGGGGGAAATGGGTGATGGGCATCGAGGAGAACACTTGTTAAGATGAGCACTGGGTGTTGTATGGAAACTAATTTGACAATAAACTATATTAAAAATTATAAACAACTGTAAAAAATAAACATTAAAAAATAAACAAACATAAAAATAACATCAAGATATTAAAGAAAAATGAAGAATCTGACCAGAAAATTTAAATTCATAAAAAAGAAGCTAATAGAAACACTAGAATGGAAACATAAAATATCTGCAATTAAGAACACAATAGGCTCACTCCAAGTGGATCCAGTAAGTCTGTGAGCCCGAGTTTAGGCTGGCTGGGCCTAAATTCGTAATAAAGCCCTTTGCTTTTACCAAAAGAAAAAAAAATCACAAAAATGGGCTTAAAGCAAATTAGCCACACAAGATCAAAATGTTAGTGAACTAGAAGAAAGGTCAACAAAATATGCAGATGGAAGCATACTGAATAATAAAGGATGAATAATGTAGAAAAAGTGTATTATGTATTCTTGAAATTGTAGTGTTCAAAAGAGAAAAGTACAAAAATGGGTCAGAAAGAATATTTTAATAAACAATCACTGCAAATTATCTGAAACTTAATGAAACAAAGAAAACAAAGAAACTTCAGATCCAGGTTTATAAACCCAATGCAGGAATGAATTTTTAAAAATACACTTAGCCAAGGGGCACCTGGGTGGCCTAATTGGTTAAGTGCCCAGCTTCAGCTCAGGTCATTATCTCACAGTTCATAAGTTTGAGCCCTGCATTGGTTTCTGTGCTGAGAGCTCAGAGCCTGGAGCCTGCTTTGGGCTCTGTATCTCCCTCTCTCTTTGTTCCTACCCCACTCATATTCTGTCTCTGTCTCTCTCTCTCTCTCAAAGATAATAAATATGAAAAATAAATAAAGAACTAAAGTAAAATACACCTAACCATGTTATAGTCAAACTGCTAAAACCAAAGACCAAATCAAAACCTTTAAAGCAAGTAGATGGGGGAAAAAAAGCACTATATCTGCAAGAGCAACACAAGACTGATAGTTGACCTCTCAATTGAAATAATGGAAGCTGCAAGTCTTGTGAAACATTTTTAAATGCTGAAAGAAAATAACTGCTTTTCTAGAACGTCATCAAACAAAAATGCTCTTCAGAAAGGAAGGAAAATTAAAGATGTTTTTCAGATAAGTAAAACAGAAAACATTTATCACTAGCAGATGTGCACTAAAGGGAATTCTGCAGAAAGAAGAAAAGTAGTTTCATTCAGAAACACAAGACAGTAATTAAAGAAAACGGAAAAGGATAATGTGAGGGTAAATGTAACTAAATATTGGACATAGAAAGCAATAATTTAGTATCTTATGAAGATTAAAATATATGCAAAATTTACAAGGCTAAAATCAGTAAATAAAAGAGCAGAGATTTATAAAACAAAAAGCAAATGTTTGATAGAGAAAATAATCAATACAAAAATTATCCCTTAAAAAGAATGACAATATTGATAAAGCCTTTTGCATGCTATCATGAATTGCCAATACGAAGAGAAAATAAATGGGACATCCCTGATATTCTATAGATATTGAAAATATAATAAGAAATATAATGAATAATTTATATGCTATAAGACATTTTGGTGAAATTCAAAATCCCTAGGAAAATACAGTGTACCAAAATGGGCACAAGGAGAAATTAAAAATTCATACATCTATTCTAAAATCTAAATCTATAATTTAAAACCTCCACACACACGTACACACACACAAAAGAAATCAGACTCAAAAAAAATCTTCTAGGGGGTAGTTAAGATGGAGGAGTAGGGAGACTCTAAGTTGTCTCATCCCTCAAACACAGCTAGATAAGTATCAAATTATTCTGAAAACTCAAGAAATCAATTGGAGGTCTGAGAAAACAAAAACTGCATGTCTACAAATAGAAAAACTACCACCTTCTGGAAGGTAGAAGGTGTGGACAGTTAACTTGGGGCAGAAAGAGCTCTGGGTACAGCAGGGGCGAGGGAGGCTGCTTATGGAGGCTACTAATGGAGGCTACCACAAAGTAATGTAAGCAGTGGGACATAACATCTGAACTTTTAGAATTCCGCTACAGTGGGGGATGTGCCTGGGTTAAAGGTGTGCAGGTGGTGAAGTGGAAGGGAATCCTAGCAGTGACAGTGTGGTCTGAGGATCCCCTGGGTCACAAGAAGGATGGGTGGCTCCAACATGCTGTGCAGTTTCTAGGCATAGGAACAGGGAGGCGGGCTAAGTGCAGCACGCAGAGGTGCTGGTTTTCTGCTCTGTTTGGACATAAACTCTGAACTGCTGTTCAGCTGTGTGGCCGCTTTCTTTACAGGGGCTGGCAGAAGCCCAGAGGAACAGCATAGGTCTACCCTGCTTGAGTCCCTAGAATTTGGAGTTTTGTGTGTCTGAGAGAAAAAAGTTTGTAAATAGGCAGGGTGAACACAGGGTTCTGACAGAAACCAGGGACAGAAGTGTGATTGATTGCTCTTCTTTGAGAGCTCCCGGAAGGGTGTGTGTGGGGGGTGCAATCTTTCACCTCAGGGGCTAGAGAGTGGGGAGCCACCATAATTACCCAGCCCATCAACGTTAATAGCCTTCAGGGAGCAAAACAGCGCCACCTATAGGGAACCAGAGTCACATACATCGCACCCCCCGCCCTGGAGGAGTATTTTTGCTAAAACAAGTCAGCCTGGGAATCAGCACAGGAGGCCCCACCCCCCAGAACACCAGTACAAACAACTTGCTTTCCCCAAGTCTACTGATCATAGCATGCTACAAAGCTTCAGGTCTAGGGGAAATAGGGTCTACCTTCCTTTTTAGATTTAAAAAAAATTTTAAGTTTATTTATTTATTTTTAGAGAGAGACAGAGTGAGGGGGGGAGGGGCAGAGAGAGAGGGAGAAAAAATTCCAAGCAGCCTCCACACTGTCAGATCAGACCCGGATGCAGGGCTCAAACTCATGAACCCTGAGATGATGACGAACCAAAACCAACAGTCAGATGCTTAACCCACTGAGCTACCGAGGTGCCCATCCTTTTAGCTTTTATTCATTATTTGAAAATTATTTTTTCATTTATTTCATTTTTAATTCCCTTATTTTTTATTTATATATTAATTTTTTGCCTTTATCTTATTTTTATTGTTGGATCAAGATTCTTTTAACAAGCACACCAAAACACACCCAGGATCTAGTTTTTTGTTTGTTTGTTTTTTGTTTTGTGTGTTTGTGTTTGTTTTCTTTCTTCTTTTCTGTTCTGGACAAAATGATGCGTCAGAGAAATTCACTCCCCCAAAAAATAATAGGAAGGAGAACTCATGGCCAGGGATTTACTCAATATAGATGTAAGTTAGATGTCTGAACTAGAATTTAAAACAACAATGATAAGAATATGAGCTGGGCTTGAAAAAAACATAGAGGATACTAGAGAATCTCTTTCTGCAGAGATAAAAGAACTAATATTTAGTTAGGCCAAAATTAGAAATGCAATAACTGAGAAGCACATCAAAAATGACAATGGATGAGTCAGAGAAGTAAATTA
The DNA here is from genome assembly GCF_006229205.1 of Suricata suricatta. Lineage (NCBI taxonomy): Eukaryota > Metazoa > Chordata > Mammalia > Carnivora > Herpestidae > Suricata > Suricata suricatta. The sequence goes on along the minus strand of NC_043706.1, from coordinate 25,715,257 downwards.
GTAATATAGAAGATAAAATTATGGAAAAAAATGAAGCTGAAGAGATTGTGTATCTCCATCTCTCTCTGCCCCTCACCCACTCATGCTCTGTCTCTTTCTCAAAAATAAATAAACATTAAAAAAAAAGAAAGCAAGGGGATGGGGAACCATCTATCATACTAATGAAAGTCAAAAGACAGCCGGAGTAGTCATACTTATATCAGCCAAAATAGATTTTAAAACAAAGACTCTAACAAAAGATGAAGAAGGGCATTATAACATAATTAAGGGGTCTATCCATCAAAAAGATCTAACAATAGTAAATATTTATGCCCCCAAGTTGTAAGCAGCCAAATATATAAATGAAGAGTTTCCATCATAAAGAAACTCATTAATAATAATACATAATAGTAAATGAAAATGAAAACATGACTCTCCAAAACTTTGGGATGCAGCAAAGGCAATACTAAAAGGGAAGTATATTGCAATACAGGTCCATGTCAAGAAGCAAGAAAGGTCCCAAATACATAACCTAACCTCACACATAAAGGAGCCAAAAAAGGAAGAGCAAATAAAGCCTAAAGCCAGCAGATAGGAAATAATAAAGATTAGAGCAGTAATAATGATATAGAAAGAAAATACAGTAGAACAGATCAACAAAACCAAGAGCTGGTTCTTTGAAAGAATGAACAAAATTGATAAACCCCTAGCCAGACTTCTCAGAAAGAAAAGAGAAGGACTCAAATAGATAAAATCAGGGGCACCTGGGTGGCTCAGTTGGTTAAGCATCAGACTTCAGCTCAGGTCATGATCTCAGAGTTTGTGGGTTCAAACCTTGTGGCAGGCTCTGTGCTGACAGCTTTGAGCTGGGAGCCTGCTTCAGATTCTCTCTCTCTCTGTCCTTCTTCCCTGCTTGAACTATCTCTCTCTGTCTCTCTCTGTCCCTCTCAAAAATAAATAAACATTAAAAAAATTAAAAAAAACACCAGTAGATAAAATCATAAATGAAAGAGAGATCAGAGCCAACATCACAGAAATACAATTATAAGATAATATTATGAAAAATTATATGCCAACAAATTGGGCAATCTGGAAGAAATGGACAAATTCCTAGAAACTCACAAATTACTAAAATTGAAATAAAATTTGAACAGAACCATACCAGCAAAGAAATTAAATCAGTAATAAAAAATCTTTCAACGATCAAGAGTGTTGGGCCAGATGGCTTCCCAGGGGAATTCTATCAGACATTTAAGAAGAAGTTAATACCTATTATTCTCAAACTGTTCCAAAAAATAGAAATGGAAGGAAAGATTCCAAATTCATTCTATGAAGCCAGCATTACCTTGATTCCAAAACAAAGACCCCCACTAAAAAGGAGAATTATAGGCCAATATTAGAGATGAAACGGGAGGCAAATATTCTCAACAAGATGCTAACAAATTGAATTCAGCAGTACATTAAAAGAATTATTCACCATGATCTAGAGGGATTCATTCCTGGGCTATAAGGCTCGTTAAATATTTGCAAATCAATCAGCACGATACACTGCATTAACAGAGAAAGGACAGGATATGGCCCTGTCAATAGATGAAGAGAAAGCATTTGACAAAATACAACATCCATTCTTAATAATAAAAAAAACCCCTCAACTAAATAGGGATAGATGTAACATGTCAACATCATAAAGGTCGAATATCATAACGGTCATATATGAAAGACTCACAGCTAATATCATCCTCAGTGCAGAAAAACTGAGAGCCTTTTCCCTAGGGTCAGGAAAAGACAAGTCTGTCCACTCTCACTATTACTATATAACAAAATACTGGAAGTCCTAGCCTCAGCAATCAGACAACAAAAAGAAATAACGGGCATACAAATCAGCAAGGAAGAGGCCAAACTTACTATTTGCAGATGACATAACACTCTGTGTAGAAAACCCAAAAGACAAAAAGACTTAATATGATAGTAATTAAGATGTGGCACTGGTATAAGGATAGACAAATGGACCACTTGAACAGAATATAGAGTCTAGAAACAGACTACCTTTGATTTATTATAAAGATGGTATAACGGGGTATGGAGTCCTTTTCAATAAATGCTATTGTGTCATTTGGATAGCCATAAATAAAATATGTCTAATATGTCTAAATATGTCTAGAACCCCTCATCATGTCCTATACAAAAATTCAGGAAATCTTGTAGATCTAAATGTAAATAATTAAAATAACAAAGTTTTGCCCCCAGGTTTATATTGAGATATAAATGCCATACATCACTGAGTTTCAGGTGTGAGTTTCAGGTATATTGCATAAAGTTTTGACTTACAAATATTGTGAAATAATTACTACAATAAGTTTGGTTAACATCCATCATTTATATAGATACAATAAAAAGAAATTAGAAATAATAATTCTCCTTGTAATGGGAACTCATGATTTATTCTCTTAACTTTCTTATACATCACAGGGCAGTATTTGCTATTGTCATCATATTGTACATTACACCCCTTCTATTTAGTTATCTTATAATTGAAAGTTTGTACCTTTTGACCACCTTCTCTAATTCTACCTCCTCTTCTGTCTCTAGTAACCCCAGTCTTACCTGTTTTTGTATGAGGGGTTTCTTTTTGTTTTTAATATTCCATATCTAGTTGAAGTCATACAGTAATTCATCTTTCTCTGACTTATTTCACTTAGCGTAGTGCCCTCAACGTCCACCCATGCTGTCACAAATGGTAGGATTTCCTCATTTTTTATGGATGAATCATATGAATAATATCTATATGTATATATTACAACTCCTGTATCCATTCATCAGTCAATGGATACTTGGGTTGTTTCCACATCTTGGCTACTGTAAATAATGCTGCTATAAACATGAGGTTACAGATACCTCTCTGAGTGAGTGTTTTTGATTACTAACAAAGCTTTAAAATATCCTTTTAACATTTATTCATTTTTGAGAGACAGAGACGGAGTGCAAGTGGGGGAGGAACAGAAAGAGAGAGGGTGACACAGAATCCAAAGCAGGCTCCAGTCTGTAAGCACAGAGCCCAATACGGAGCTTGAACCCTCAAACTGTGAAATCGTGACCTGAGCTGAAGTCATGATTGAAGTCATGACTGAGCCACCCAGTCACCCCAAAAGCTTTTAGAAGAAAGTATAGGAGAATATCTTATTGATCTTGAGGTTTGCAAAGACTTCATAAAAAAGCACTAACCATAAAGGGAAAAAGTGATACATTGATATGTTGGGCTTAAAATTAACTTATACATTGATAAGTTGGGTATTAAAATTAAGAGGTGCACTTCCGTAGAAGATACCATTACAAGAGTGAAAGGCAAGACATAGGTATTTGCAGAGTATACACCTGGCAAAGGGCTTGTAACCTGTAGGGATATAAAGATTCAATACATCAAAAAGGCAATGCAGTGAAGAGTTCAAATGAAAGCTGGGGGCAAGACTGGCTTTGAAAACTATTGAAAAAAATCAGTAGTCCCCAGATGGGGCTGCTGCTACGTGGAGTGTCACAACAAACTGACATTTAGGTAACTGCCATGTCCCTGAAAATGCTCCTCCTGACTAGGAATGTAGCATATTCAGTCAGCCAATTCCCAAAGCCAAGCAAACTCTGGGCCTCCTCACCCCAAACAAGGTTGACTATGTGGACCCAGCCAATTAGATATTTTTTATTTGTCTCTTCCTTGTTCTTTATTTTGTTAAAAAGAAAACCACAGGCTCCAAGTGGTGTCACTTAGACTGGATTTCCAAATTAGGGCTTAATACTAACCAAGCTAAGCTAAGCAATTTCCTTAACCAGTTAGTCAGGGAATTTTTCTATCTATCAGCACTACTGCATCTGTTACCCGGGTCCTCTGGATCTGCCAAAGAAAGATGAGGTAATCTGCAGAAGACACCATGCTCTTCCCTGTAGCAAACAGCCTCCTCTAGAACAATCCTTTACTTTTGCTAATAATTTTCTTGCCCCCACCCTCCCACCTATAAAACCCTTCCATTTTGTGCAACTCACCAGAGCACCCCTCTCTATGCTAGATGGGGTGCTGCCGGTTCATGAATTGTTTAATAAAGATGGTATAATGCCCAAGATTTCAATATCACCCCCAAAAACCAGAAACCACCAGGGAGACCGAGTCACGCATACAAAAGCAAAGGGCAGTTTTATTATGGCTTAGGCTCGCCGGGCCTAAGTTCGGTCTCACAGCCTTCACCAACGCGGTGGATCTGTGCTGAGAGCCCCGAACAAGGGCTGAGCAGGGATTTTATGGGGTTTAGGAAGGGGAGTTACAAGAAATTGTGACATCCAATCATTATTGTACAACAGCACTGGCAGCAACTTTAACCATACACATTGTTAAGAGCGTGCATTACTTTTGGCGGGACCCAATTACAACATTTAGAGTACCTTTGAAATTAACCAATTACAGTGCGAGTTGAGGGTCTTGTTTGGTGACTATCGTGTTAACTAACTTTAACATTAGGTAACAGGGTCCTATCTAAAGTTCCCATCTGCAGGCCTTACCCTTGGGAATGTGGGGAGAGGTAGCTGGCCTTTCCTGATTGGATATTGCAAAGTGGTCTCCTGCTCTAGGCAATGTGTAACTACCTAATAGTTCCGGAGAGACTGACCCTTAGACCTTCTAGTTTAGAGGGGGACCTCTGTCATGGAGTCTGTAAGGTTCAGACTTTGTCCTTACAATGGTACCGAGAGTGAAATGGAAAAGGAAAGGAACCTCAGTTCTTTTCACTGCCCCAGTAAAGAATTTCAGAACAGAGAAATGAAAGTAAAGCGAGCAAAATTTTATTAAAGTATTTCCAAGGGAGGAGCAGGCCAGTCAAGAGCAACAAAGGCCCTGGAAACTCCAGGATGTGGGCTTTTATCAATTTTTTCATTTGGGTGGGCCCTAGGGGTGCAACATACGAATGACAGGCCTGGGTGGTTATACATTAGTTAGCCAACTGCACATGTCCTTTCCCCAAGATGTATTTGAAATGCCTACACAGGGTAGGAAACCACAACATTATTTCTGTTCTAGAGACATTGGTCAAATAAGGACAAGCCACTGCTTTCTGCAGGAACAAAACAAACTTAACTCTTCCTCTGCCAGAATCTGTAACCACAAACCTATAGACCGCTGGATGGGTGGAATGGGATTGGCCTGGAGCGGTCCTCTGTTGGGGCTCTCCATCAGGATGTCTAAGATCCATCTTTCTGTCGCTCATGACTTCCTTCCTGCTTAACAAAGCCAATTAGATCTTCAAATTTATTCGGCTGAATTTTGTTTTTTAATAATTCTTTACCCTATAAAAATTTATTGCCCTTGACCCATTTTGCAGTTTTCCAAAAGGAAACTGTCCACAAAGTGTTAAATCAAGTTTGCTTGTATCACCTAAATTGTCTTCTTGAATCATTTGTTCCCGAAGCCAAGGGCTGATGACAAGTCCTTGGGGCACCAGTGGGAGGGGAGAAGCCACTTACAGCAGGGAATCTGTTCATAATTTCCAGCTGGCGAGAACAAGCACCTCAATTTAGTGTAATCAAGTGTCAGGCTCTCAAACGACTCCAGTTGGCCCGGTATTGTGTGGGCACGCTTCACATTAATGTGGAATGAGGTTAGATGGAGCTCCTGCTCTGCACTCCCAGGAATTCTCCTGGTCATTGCCCTTTGTGTTTCCTGTGCCTCTGTTAAACTCTCCACTCCATTCCATCTTCCCTTCAGTGTCCAGACTTCTTTCCCAGGAACTGGAACACAGCTGGTTTTGGGGCTGTTGTAAATTTTCACAAACTATCACTGATGGACAGCAGATGTGTAGAGCAGCCTTTTACCACGGGTCTTTTCTGGGCAAAGGGAGGCAGAGGTAATAGAGAGGAATTACAGATGAGTGCTACTCCCTGACTCTCATCTCCCCAGTCCCCTTTCTCCAGGAGGGTTCCAGCCTTTTGGGCTGCAAGATTCTGTGTTTTCTCTGAATGTTTTCCCCAAAACTCCAGATTCTTTATTATGTACATTAAACCATTTAGCTATTCCTATGCTGCCCCTCTGTTTTTCCAATCATTTCCTGGGGCTGATCTGTCATCAAATTCTACTGAAGGTTTCCCCCCAAGCAAATGAGAGGCTTCTAGGGAGGAGTTTGGAGGCTAGCTTAAAAAGAATTCTTTAAAATCCCAAACTGGGGGCGCCTGGGTGGCTCAGTCGGTTGAGCATCGGCTTCGGCTCAGGCCATGATCTCACGGTTCGTAGGTTCAAGTCCCGCATCAGGCTCTGTGCTGACCGCTAGCTCAGAGCCTGGAGCCTGCTTCTGATTGTGTATCTCCCTCTTTCTCTGACCCTCCCCTGCTCGCACTGTCTCTCTCTGTCTCTCAAAAATAAATAAATTAAAAAAACACATAAAATCCCAAACTGAATTCATTAATGTAGGACACATCCTCCTCTCTTCCCAGCCCAGTTCTGTATTTTCTTCTTTTTCAAAATTTCTCCAGGAAATCTACCCTTCATTGCCTAGGTTCAAGCTCTTTTTGTTGGTTTTCCCTAATGAGTTTCTGTGCAGGAAGAGCAGAGGGCATGGGAATAACAGTGTTAGCGTGGAAATTTTAGCAGGATGTAGTAGTGGTCAGGAGGCTGAATGAAGGCATGTTAGTCCACTGCTGAATATTGCAGAGGCTGCTCCTGGGGAGGGTAGTCACCCACCAGGACCCCATGCTGTTTGTCCTCCTCCCTCCAACCCCTGGTACCAGTGATTGGCTTGTGCACTGAAACTGCAGTAGATGACTAATGTCAGCTTCCTGTGACTCTCTTAAGTGACCTCAAGGAGAAACCAAAAACAAGAATAATGGAAAAACCAGTTAAGTGGAAGCAGTCAAGCAATATTTTTGAACAATCAAATATGATAGAAACATATTTGTGGAGGCCACTTTTAGGCAAATAGGCTTGGGCAATGGAATGCAGAAAAGGCCATAGTGACCACCTGGTGGAATACAGACAAGCCCATCAGGTGGCCCAATGAGAAATACCCATAGACCCTAACTGACTGATGGGTTACTAACAAGTAGGCACAGTTACCAAGAAAGGGGAAATTCCATATGTCGCCATACATCCTCACCGTCTCTCCTTAAAAGCAGCCCAGTCCCACTGCCTCCTTGCAGAGACAGCCTCTCCTCTGCTGTCCTGCCTGCCACTTCCTGGCAGTGTATTCAATCAACTGCTCCCTTGTTCTGCTTCAGGTGAATTCTTTCACCTCCCGCTCCAACACCAGCTTCCCCCAGATCACCATCCCGTATTTGGGGGCCTCCATTCCATTGAGAGACATCCCATTTAGTCGCTACAATATTTAGATGTTCTAATGATCTTTTGCGTGCCTATGTGGAAATCAGTAAACCTTAATTTTTACAAATGAACAAATTATATCTTGTGACAGGGAATTATGCCTTGGAGAGCTGCTTGCAAGCATGTATGCTTCTTTCCCTTTCTGTATATAATCCCCTGTAAACTGACAAGCTTTGGAGTAGTTCTTTCAGAGCAATCTGAAATAGGATCTCTCAATCTATAGTCCTCAGTAAGACAACAAATAAAACATTTACTAACTTATTTTGAGATTGATTTTTTTTTTCAGTCCACAAGTTCCTTCCCCACCCCTAAAATACCTATAATGAAGCGCATTCCCTGTCCCCTCCATGCTTCCGGCAGCTCTCCTTTTGTTTATCTCTATGACTATTATACTGTAGCCTGTCAAGCCGTGCAGAGGAGACAAAGAGCACAGGAGAAAATGGAAGAGATTCTCCACATCAGGGCAAAGCTTCTAGTCAGATATGTAACTTACTCTGTGATGGGATTTTGGGGTGATGGTGGGGTTAGGAGCTGCCCGAAAATGTCTTTGTGACATTGTGAAAAGTGACTCATATACTATGGGGCTGGAGGAAGGTAAAGCCAAGAGGAAGTTTCCAAAGAGATTTTCATATGCTAAAGGCTCAAGCAAAGCATTAACATTAAGACAGTAGGGAGTTCCTGGACTTTAAGCTGTTGATGAGATTGTCTTTTTCTTGTAAACTGATGGAGACTCTAATCAGTGTAACCATTTTTTAAAATTCTTTCCTGCTTTTGGGTAGTCAACAGTGTCCAAGGAATATCACAAATACCCACCTGGGAAGAGGGGTGTGCTAGTTTATACTTTGCCCTCAGCTTGCCTTATGGTCTGTCATCACTCTGTAAGCATGAGCAAACCGATTTTATGCTTTCCGGTATACATTTTTATCCCTACTCTCAACATATGTCTGTAAGCAGAGTAACCTCACAGGCTTGGATGGTGTTGGGAGGATATATTTTCTTCTACCATCTTAGATTTGAATGGCTGGGGGCTCATGATAATAAAAAGATTGATAAGAGAAAAAACAAGGTATACATACACATGCACGTGGGAGCTTCTCGGGGATGGGCAACTGAAGAGCCAGAATAAAGGTTTATATACCAACTTAACAAGAGAGCATTGAAGTCTTCAGTGGGAAAGGAGAGACAGTTTTGGGTTTTTAAAAAATGTTTATTCATTTATTTTTGAAAGAGACACTGAATGAGAGCATGAGCAGGGAGGGACAGAAAGGGAGGGAAAGAGAGAATCCCATGCAGGGGCTCAAAAATATGAACCTCAAGAGCATGACCTGAGTCGAAATAAAGAGTTGGACCCTTAACTGACTGAGCCACCTAAGTACCCCTCTGTTGGACCTTTTGATGCTCATGAAAATGGGCAGTGTGTTCCCATGGAAAGTTGAATTTGCAGGAAACTCCCTCAAAGGGAGATTTATAACAGTTGTATCTCTCTGGAGGCTCTGCTTTAGACAGATATGGGAAGTTCAGACAAGATTTCTTCTACATTTTCCCATAGCTCAAATGTTATCATTTTAAAATAATCTTTATACAAACTGTGGGGTCCTAATGGATCCCCACAGTAGTAAGATAAGAATGATTTAGTGACACCTTAGAATCTACACATTCAAATTATTAAGAAAAATGATTTTACTTTGTGTCTCTCTAAAAAATAAAACAGGATATATTCTCCACAAGTAGGTATAATGCTCCATTCTTTATAAGCATACATTTTTTTACTCTTCTGAAATTCAGATAAAAGGTTTTAACAGCTGGATATCTCATTTTCACTTGGAATAATGAGGCATCCATCACCAGGCAGGATTGGAATGTCTTACTTCCTTATTTATGATTCCTTTTAACCTACCCATCATCAGGTTGTTGATGGTGGAGAATCACGACTGAATCTGTGACTATGTTATCCATAATAAACTAATCATTGGCCTTTTTAGAAAGTTTGGCTTTTATTCACTAAGGAGTGAGTTGTTAGAGATCTCCAGATTATTGTGAGAAAATCTTTTCCTTGAGTATTAATTCTGATGCTTGTGAGATAGGATATTGTCCTGGGGCATCTAAAAAATGTTTCCTTCAATTTTACTGTTTTAAAAATTTGTTGAGTGCCATTGAATCAGAGACCTTTGGAAAGGTCTTATTACACACACACACACACACACACACACACACACACACAGCCTCAGGGTTGAGTAAGACTTTTCAAGAAATAAGAAAATTTAGGATGATGAGAATCCAGAAAAAAATGTACATGAGTATACATACAAACATCAGTTCTCTTTTATTTCAGTCTCAAAATGGTACCACTAAAACATCTTATTGACATCTATGCAAAATACCACATATCTTTGGTCTTGGAAAACTCAATGTTAATATTTCCACTCCATTTTTAATGATGTAAAGTCTCTTTAGGGGTTATTATACCAGTATTTTATTGGTTTTGAAGTTTTATGGCATAAGGCTTGCCATTTTCCATACCAGAAGTCACTTTATTTGAATACCAGGGTGTGTTTCTGTTTGCATGCTGGCAAAGAGAGTTGGAAAAAAAAGTGTTATGTTTTATTTTATTGCTACCAGAAAATATTAGACATAAGGTGGAAATGTGAGAAACCTCCCACTTTGTAAGAGGAATCCCATGTACCGAGTCTCTGAGCTCTATTGAAATAAGTGATGAATTTTTAGAACTCTGTACCTAAGGCAGAGAATCATTTAGCTAGTTACTATGATGAGCGAGACATGCTTTTCATCATTTTCTTCTCTCTGCTGGCTGGAATATGGATATTATGGCAGGACTCAAGGAGCAAGCAGGAATGATGAGGTGGAAAGCCATGTGTTGAAGATGGCAGAGAGAAAAGGTGGAAGGACTCTGGATCCCTGATGATCATGGATCTGCCAATCCAGCTGAGGACTAAGTGAGAGGGAAAGAAATTTCTCTGGATTTAAGAGTCTCTTTTGGTTTGTCTCCCTTTCTGTTTTTATCTTAGTTTTCCTTCCCTTTCCTTATGTTCATCTATTTTGTTTCTTAAATTCCACATGAGTGAAATCATGATATTTGTCTTTCTCTGACTTATTTCACTTAGTTTAATACACTCTAGTTCTATCCACATTGTTGCAAAGGCAAGATATCATTCTTTCTGAATTCCAAGTAATATTCCATTGTGTGTGTGTGTATGGTATATATATACCACATCTTTATCCATTCATCAGTCGATTGACATTTGGGCTCTTTCCATAATTTGGCTATTGTCAATAGAGCTGCTATAAATATTGGGGAACATATTCCCCCTTGAATCAGCATTTTTGTATTCTTTGGGTAAATACCTAGTAGTGCAATTGCTAGGTTGTAAGGTAGTTCTATTCTTAGTTTTTTGAGGAGCCTCCATACTGTTTTCCAGATTGGCTGCACCAGTTCACATTCCCACCAAGCGTGTAAGGGGGTTTTGCTTTCTCTGCATCCTAGCCTATACCTATTGTTTCTTGTGTTGTTATTTTTAGCCATTCTAACTAAATGCTGCGGTAATATTTCATCATGGTTTTGATTTGTATTCCCTGATGATGAGTGATGTTGAACATCTTTTCATGTGTCTTTTAGCCATCTGGATGTCTTCTTTGGAAAAATATCTATTCGTGTCTTCTGCCCATTTCCTAACTGTATAATTTGTTTTTTGGATGTTGAACATAATTAAGTTCTTTATAGGTTTTGGATGTGAATCCTTTATGAGGTAGGTCATTTGCAAATATCTTCTCCCATTCTGTAGGGTACCATTTAGTTTTGTTTATTGTTTACTTCACTATGCAAAAGCGTTTTATTTTGATGAGGTCCCAGTAGTTCTTTTTTGAGCAGTCTCATCACAGAAGATGGAGATAGTATTGAGATGTATCTGCATAAACAACTCTTACTAAATAGTCTTTATTTTCCATTAGTTTCTCCCATGTATTTATCTTCCTTAATTTACTGCCACTAAAAGCCTCAAACCCTTTTTCTTCGTCTTGTAGCATCCGTGCAAGTTTTTTGTTTTCTTGTTTCAAGTTTTTATTTAAATTCTAGTTAGTTAACATATAGTGTAATCTTGGTTTTAAGAGTAGTATTTAGTGATTCATCACTTACAACACTCAGTACGCATTACAAATGCCCTCCTTAATACCCATCAGCTGTTTAACTTGACTCACCCACCCCCACCCCTTCAGCAATCCTCAGTTTATCCTCTATAGTTAAGAGTCTCTTATGGTTTGGCTTCCTCTTTTTATTTTCCCTTCCCCTATGTTCATCTCTTTTGTTTCTTAAATTCCACCTATGAGTAAAATGATACGTTATTTGTCTTTCTCTGACTGACTTACTTCACTTAGCATAATATACTCTAGCTTCTGTGCAAATCTATTACCCTTTGTTAAAATAATATATAAATCTCTGGGTCTGACCACCCCTTTGGGATTTTCATTTCATTTCTGTGAGTCCCTCCCATATGCCTGTACAATAAACTGATTTCTCCTACTCTTTGTCAATTTGATTTACAAACCTAGCCAAAAATTTAAAAGGGAAAAAGAAAACATTTTATTTTTCCTTTGCCAAACCATCAGGGAAATCCAAGATACATGAACTTTCTTGCTCTTTGAAAGACTGTAATCTTCCTATTATGTAAAAAGATACGTAGAAAAATATAATGAAGCCCGTACACCTATCACTCATTCAGTGGCCATCAGTGGCTAAGCTTGTGTCATCTGCACCCTTGCTTATTCCTCCCCCTCTGTATTTTTTGAAGAAAATAAGATACTTTTTTTTAATCACACCCACAAATATTTTACTATATATCTCTAGATATCCTCTTCTTATAAGGAGAGTAATCCCATCATGGGATCCCAGCCTCACGCCCTTATCTAAACCTAATTACCTCCCAAAAGATAGATCATATTGAGGGTTGGTGCTTCAACACGTGAATTTTGGGAGGACACAAACATTCAGTCCATAACAACAGGGATGTTTCTCCCTTCTTTTTAATCCCGCATAGTACTCTATTATGTTTTTGTTATTGATGTTACAGATAACCCTGCAGATAATAGTTTTGTGCATTTGTATTCTGATATCTTTGCCAGTATATCTGAGGGATAAATTCCTAGAAGTAGGATTGTCAGGTCAAAGAATTTCTGGAGGACATTCATATGTAATACTGTCAAATGATGCCAAACTCCACAAGGTTGTATAGCTTTGCATTCCTATCAGAAACATATGAGAGTACTTGTTTTCCCATAACCTTGTCAATAGTTTGTTGTCGATGTTTTGAATGTTTGCCATTATAATAGCTAAATTATTTTTTATTGTGGTAAAAAAATTCATGTGATCTACCCTCTTAACAAAGTTTTAAGTACAGTATTGTTAACTGGATGCACATTGTAACGGCAGATCTGTAGAACTTTTTCATCCTTCATCACTGAAACTCAATAGACATTGAACAGCATCTCCTCCTTTCCCTTTACTTCTCAGCCACTCGCAACCCTATTCTTTCTGCTTCTCTGAATTTGACTCTTGTAGATACTTCATGAAATGAAATGATGCAGTGCTTGTCCTTCTATAACTGGTTTATTTGCATTAGCATAATGTCCTTATCAGTTGTCAGTGTTATATGACAGAATTTCCTTCTTTTTTAGGACTGGATAATATTCTTTTGTGTATATATATCATGTTTCTTTATCTATTCATCAACTGACGGACATTTAGGATGTTTCCACATCTTGGCTATTATGAATAATGTTATAATGAATCTGGGATTGCAAGTATATCTTTTTGAGATCCTGTTTTCAATTGTTTTGGACAAGGAACCAGAAGTGGAATGCTGGATCATATGATAGCTGTTTTTAATTTTTTGAGAAACCTCTACACTGGTTTCCATATTCCATTGTCATCTGTAGCCCCTGAATCTGTCCTCTGGGGTGCTATGATCCATTATCATCTACATCACATCTGAAGTAGATATTAGGGCATATTTCCAGGAAATATATTTCCTATTTATAGGAAGTACAGGAGACAGAGAAACACATTAAACCATAACACAGGGATGCAGCCAAAATGTTTATCGTCTAAGCCCATGTTGTCTGTTGGAACATGAGCAACTCTGCTCCTCAGAGTGTCCACCCACTCTGTGAGATACACTTTTAGAGGAGCTCCAAGGAGTTTGGTGCTTCTCCACATATGTCAACATTATCAGAGACCCTGATATTTTGGGGGTACTGTGAGAAGTAGTGTTTCCATCTTTAGCCCTCACAGTTTATACTATCCTTAAATTAACATTCTTTCACTGGAATGTGGGCTTTCCCTGTATTCTTTCAAACTAATTAATTCCTACTCAGAACAACACAGTACTTTTTCTTCCTTAGTGTGCTAGCTTTTTGGAGCTGCTCTCACAAAGTACCACAAACTAGGTGGCTTAAAACAGCAGAAAAAAATTTTTTTCCTGACAGTTCTGGAGGTGAAAAGTCCAAGATCAGGATTGGCTGGTTCTTTCTGAGGGATCTGAGGGAGAATCTGATGTGGGCATCTGACCTAGCTTCTGGTGGCTGCTAACAATTTTTGGTGCCTCTTGGCTGGTCGATGCATCAGTCCAATCTCTACCTCCATCTTCATATGATGCTCTCCCTGTGTGTCTTGTCTCCATTTTCTCTTTATATGTATTACCAGTAATATTGAACTAGGGCCCACCCTACTCCAAGATGATCTCATCTAAAGTTAATTACATCTGTAAGATGCTGTTTCTAAATCAGGTCAAATTCTGAGGTATGAAGAGTTAGAACTTTAACATATCTTTTAGGGGGAAACAATTCAACCCATAATAACTAGGCTGGCATTATATGTGCTACCCTGAGTAGCCCACCTCTACCCTCATCCCACCTCCAATTTCAAGACACAAAATTGTGTTTGCTTTTCTAAAAGAAATAAGAAAAATACTTCTCATTTTCCATTGTGAGCATGAAGGAACATAGGCACAGATATTTTCAGAAAAATTTACAGATAACCACTACTAGATTTTTTCAAATTGGAAATGCATTTATTATTTTGATGATTATAAGTAGAACACATAACACTGTAAAAATGCAGACAATTTAGAAGTAGTAGTAGAGGAGGGAGCAGCAAAATAGCGGAGAAGTAGGGAGCTCTGTAGTCTCCGCCTGCCTGCAACTATCAAACTGAAAAGAATTAAAAGCCACAATATTCTGATCTCCAGAACAGGTGGTACAGCACAGACCCCTTATTGATAACAGCCTCTTGGATGCCTGAGTGAGTGTGAACCGGGACCGGAGACTCTGAGGGGAGGGAGCGCCTGCCCAAAGCGGAGCCAGGAGAGAGAGCACCCAGAAACTTGGCACCAGCCTGCAGGCGGCTCAGGACCCTGGAGGGCCTGCGGGAAGACCGTGCAGGGCGGTGCACAGGTCGGCTGTGCAGGGCAGCAGAGAGCAAAGTGGAAGAGAAGGAGAGTCTGAAAACATTAATAGAGTAATTTCTGGAGGGGAGACCTCAACCGGATGGAGAGACACACCATCCCACATATAGTCGCTGGGGAGCGGGAAAGAAATTCGTCCCTCTTCAGTGGGCTTGTTCTCCCTTGGGCTCAGCAGCTTGGTGACTTCAGGCAGAGCAAGGGAAAAGCTGGCTCCTCAATCCCCCTACTCAATCCTGGCTAGAAAGCCGCCCACCTGTGGGAGATCATTTTAACTGTGGCAGCAGCATTAAACTGCATGAACTAGGATTTAGAAACCTGGTGGAGGGCGCCTGGGTGGCTCAGTCGGTTATGCCTCCGCCTTCAGC
>NC_043706.1:25678299-25699996 GCF_006229205.1 Suricata suricatta | reverse complement strand
AGTGGGGCCTTAGAGAGCAGCCCCTGAGATGTGACCTACCTACATCAAACCATGTCCATCCGCACTGGAGAGCTGCTTTTTCTTAAAAATTATTTGCATTAAAAATTCTTTTCTTTTGTTATTTTTATTTTTTAATATTTTCCCCTGTTTTCTCTTTTCTATTTTCCTATTTCCTTCTTCTCTCCCTTTCACCACCGGAGTCTAGGAAAGACCAAAATTTATGCACTGCTGTGATTAGATCAACTCTTGACATCCAGATATATTTTCCCCTTAACTCATTCTTGTCTCTCCCCTCCACAGGTTTTATGCTCTCAGACTGTCCTTTATCTTTGGCTGTTTCTGTTCCCCCCACCCCGCCCCTGCCTTCTTTTTTTTTTTTTTTTTTCCTTTCCTTTCCTGTCCTCTCTTTTCTTTTCTGTTTTTTTTTCCCTTTTGATTTGCTTGTTTATTTGATCTGTCTGTGCGTTTGTGTGCTTTTGCTCCCTGTGTGTTTGTCTATCTGTTTTCCTTTTCAGGGCTACCTCAAAAAACAAGCCAAAGCACACATGGTGGAGAGTCCCAAATATCACTGAGTAGGGAAATAAATTTTTCAGAGGCATAACAAGAGAAACCGAGAGACACCATTAAAGAACACCTCCTAAAACAACAGACCCTGGACAGTCAAAGAGCCTCCTTTAATAGAGCAATGCTAACAGAATGTTTGGGCCAGTCAGGCAATTAAGGAGGAAATTAAAAAATATATGGAAACAAATAAAAATGAAAATACAACAATCCAAACTCTCTTGGACACAGCAAAGGCAGTCCTAAGAGGAAAGCTTATTGCAACCCAGGCCTATTTCAACAAATTAGAAAAAGTGCAAATTCAAAATCTAACAGAGTACCTAAGGAAACTAGAAAGGGAACAGCAAGAGCACCCCAAACCCAGAAGAAGAAAAGAAATAATAAAGATCAGGGCAGAAATAAACAATATAGAATCCAAAAAACCAATCAAACAGATCAATGAAACCAAGAGTTGGTTTCCTGAAAAAAACAAAAAACAAAAAACAAAATTGATAAACCTCTAGCTAGGCTCCTTAGAAAGAAAGGAGAGAATACTCAAATAGATAAAACCATGAATGAAAATGGATTTATTACAACTGATCCCTCAGAAATACAAGCAATCATTAGAGATTACTATGAAAAATAATATGCCAACAAAGTAGACAATCTAGAAGAAATGGACAAATTCCTAACCATATATGCACTACCAAAATTCAAACGGGAAGAGATAGAAAATCTGAACAGACCTATAACCAGTGAAGATGTTTAATCAGTTATGAAAATTCTCCCAACAAATAAAAGCACAGGGCCAGATGGCTTCTCAGGGGAATTCTACCAGATATCTAAAGCAGAGTTAACACCCATCCTTCTCAAGTTATTACAAAAAAAATAGAAATAGAAGGAAGACTTCCAGACTCATTCTACAAAGCAAATATCACTTTGATTCCCAAACCAGACAGAGACCCAACAAAAAAAGAGAACTACAGGCCAATATCCTTAATGAATACAGATGCAAAAATACTCAACAAGATACTAATAAATCGAATTCAACAGTATACAAAAGGAATTATCCATCATGATCAAGTGGGATTCATTCCTGGGTTACAGGGCTTGTTCAATATTTGCAAATCCATCAATGTGATACACCACATTAACAAAAGAAAAGATAAAAACCATATGATCCCGTTGATAGATGCAGAAAAAGCATTCGACAAAATACAGCACCCTTTCTTAATAAAAACCCTTGAGAAAGTCAGAATAGAAGGAACTTACTTAAACATTATAAAAGCCGTTTATGAAAAGCCCACAGCTAGTATCATCCTCAATGGGGAAAAACTGAGAGCTTTCCCCCTGAGATCAGGAACACGACAGGGTGTCCACTCTCACCACTGTTGTTAAACATACTGCTGGAAGTCCTAGCATCAGCAACCAGACAACAAAAGGAAATAAAAGGCATCAGAATTGGCAAAGAAGTCAAACTTTCACTTGACATGATACTCTACATGGAAAACCCAATAGATTCCACCAGAAGCCTTCTAGAACTGATCCATGAATCCAGCAAAGTCTCAGGGTACAAAATGAACATACAGAAATCAGTTACATTTTTATACACCAAAAATGAAGTAACAGAAAGAGAAATCAAGAAACTGATCCCATTCACAATTGCACAAAACCCATAAAATGCCTAGGAATAAACCTAACTTAAGATGCAAAAGACCTATACAATGAAAACTATAGAAATCTTATGAAAGAAAGTGAAGTAGTCCCAAATAAATGAAAAAACATTCACTGCTCATGGATTGGAAGAATAAACATTGTGAAAATGTCATTACTATCCAAAGCAATCTACACATTCAATGCAATCCCCATCAAAATTGCACCAACATTCTTCTCAAAGCTAGAACAAATTATCCTAACATTCCTCTGGAAACACAAAAGACTCTGAATAGCCAAAGTTATATTGAAGAAGAAAACCAAAACGGGAGGCATCACAATCCCAGACTTTAGCCTCTACTACAAAGCTGTCATCATCAAGACAGTATGGTATTGGCACAAACACAGACACATAGACCAATGAAATAGAATAGAGAGCCCAGAACTGGACTCACAAGTGTACGGCCAATTAATCTTTGACAAGCAAGAAAGAGTATCCAATGGAAAAAAGACAGCCTCTTTAACAGGTGGTGCTGGGAGAACTGGACATCAACATGTAGAAGAATGAAACTAGACCACTTTCTTACACCATATACAAAAATAAACTCAAAATGGATGAAAGATCTGAATGTGAGACAGGAAACCATCAAAATCCTAGAGGAGAAAGCAGCAAATAGCCTCCTTGACCTCAATCACTGCAATTTCCTACTGGACACATTCCTAAAGGCAAAGGAATCAAGAACAAAAATGAAATATTGAGACCTCATCAAGATAATAAGCTTCTGCACTGCAAAGGAAACAGTAAAAAAAAACTAATAGGCATCCGACAAAATGGGGAAAGATAGTGGCAAATGGCATATCGGTTAAAGGGCTAGTATCCAAAATCTAGAAGGGATCTCACCAAACTTCACACCTGAAAAACGAGTAATCCAGTGAAGAAATGGGCAGATGACATAAATAGACACTTCTCCAAAGAGGACATCCAGATGGCCTACAGGCACATGAAACGATGCTCAACATCACTCATCATCAGGGAAATACAAATCAAAACCACACTGAGATACCACCTCACACCGGTCAGAGTGGCTAAAATGAACAAATCAGGGGACTATAGATGCTGGCGAGGATATGGAGAAACTGGGACTCTCCTACACTGTTGGTGGGAACGTAAACTGGTGCAGCTGCTCTGGAAACAGTGTGAGGTAACTCAAAAAACTATCACTCGAACTCCCCTCTGACCCAGGAATAACACTGCTGGGAATCTACCCTAGGGATATATAAGTGCTGATGTATAGGGGCACATGTATCCCAATGATCATAACGGCACTTTCAACAATGGCCAAATCATGAAAAGAGCCTAAATGTCCATCAACTGATGAATGAATCAAGAAGATGTGGTATGTGTATGTATGTATATATATATACATACACCCCCACACACAATGGAATACTACTGGCAATGAGAAAAAATGAAATCTGACCATTTGTAGCAAAATGGATGGGACTCGAGGGTATCATGCTAAGTGAAATAAGTCGGGCAGAGAAGGACAGATAGCATACGTTTTCACTCATAGGTCTAACAGAAGAAACCTAACAGGGGATCATGGGAAGGGGAAACGGGGGGAGAGTTAGGGAGAGTGAATGAGGCAAATCATGAGAGATTCTTGAATACTGAGAACAAACTGAGGGCTGAAGAGGGATGGGGAAGGGGAAGGTGCATGGTGGTCGCGGAGAGGGGCACTTGTGGGGAAGAGCACTGGGTGTTATATGGAAACCAACTTGGTTATAAACTATTTTTTTTAAAGAAGTAGCCATAGAATATAAAACAGATTTGTCTTCTGATATAACAGAGGGGACAAAAGGGAAGAACAAATTGTTGATGTGGACTAGGTTATTGAAACCATCCCTCTTCCTAAAACTCTGAAAATTTTGGTAAAATATAAAAGATTATTTCTTGACATCGTCAAAAATTTGCCAAGACTTTGGGAATTGGCTGTCCAAAATCTAAAGGAAAATGGGAGCCCAGGAAGGTAAGTAGAGCACAGAAGCCTCTTGGGGTCTCACAGCATTCACAGAGGCTGGTAAACTCTGTCTTTCATTACCTTGGAAGGTTACAGACAAAAGCAAATCCCACTGCCAAGTGAATCAGAAGTGAGCTCTCACTGGGTATCTATAAGAAAAATTGTCTCCAAACTGAACATAGGTGGTGTGGGTGGCAGGGAAATATATCTCAGAAAGAGTGATGTTTTTTAGGCACCCTTGAAGATTTGCAGCATTAATTAATTTCTCCTGCATGGTTAAAACTTTTTAACTCTTGAGTTTATTTAAAAGTTATCGTGGTACAATCACTTTGGAGGACTCTTTGGTAGTCTTAGAAAATTAAAAATTACTCTTATACCTACCACACCATCCAACAATTCTACTTCCAAGAAAAACTAAAATGTATTTATAAAAATAAATATAATGTAAATAAAAGTATATTTATAAAAATGTTTATAAATGTATTTAAAAATATTTGTAAAAATATTTGTAAATAAAAATATTTGTAAATATTTGTAAATAAGTGGAAACACTTCAAATAGCCATGAACTGGAGAATGGATAAAGAAATTATGACAAATTTATATACAAAAAATAAATTATTGATACACATGGATGAGTCTTAAAAACATGCTGAACAGGACTAGGCAAGTACAAAAGAGTACATACTATATATTCTATTTATATGAAATTCTAAAACAAGATAAACTAATACATAAAGACTGAAAGCGTATCAGTGGTTCTTTAGGGTTAAAAGTGGGAAATACAGACAGCTAAGGGAAACAGGGAAATTGTTCTATATGTTGATGTTGGTGCTTGTCAGTCACATAGTTGTAATTATGTTTTTCAACTGTTACTGATATGGATATAATTAAAGTATTCAAGTTTAATTTTATATCTTAATGTTATATCTTAACAACATTGTCTAAATAGTAAAAAAAAAAATTAAACAAAATGTGGTCCTAGGCTGGGAGCCACTAGATACCTGATACTGGGTAGAAATATCTTTATCTTGGGCCTCAAAATGATGTCCACAAATAATTTTTCATGGACAGCATCCAGCACACAATAAAGAAAAGTATTATAGGAACACTGTATCATGACCAGAACTAGAAATTTGTGGAAACAATCTTGCAAAGACTTTAGGTGGTGAAGTTGACAGATTATAAAATAGTCATGTTTACTAAAACAACATATGCAGAGGATAGAACACTATGAAAAGTGACCTGTTGAATGTAAAGAAAACCCAAATAGAATAAGAAGTGGAAAACAGAAAACTGAACTTTAAAAATTTGTAGAATATGTTTCACAAAAGATTCAAGTCTATCAAAGAGAAGATTAGTAAACTGAAAGATAGATCAGAATGTAGCATGAAAAAATAAAACCAAATGTGAAAGATGAGTTATAAAGTGAGCTTTTAGAT
The DNA here is from genome assembly GCF_006229205.1 of Suricata suricatta. NCBI lineage: Eukaryota > Metazoa > Chordata > Mammalia > Carnivora > Herpestidae > Suricata > Suricata suricatta. The sequence goes on along the minus strand of NC_043706.1, from coordinate 25,694,341 downwards.
GTATAACTGGAGTTTTGAAGAAACAGAGAATGATAAAGATAATATTTTAGATAATGATTGAGGCTTTCCTAAAACTAATAAAAGATCACCAACTTACAAATTCAAGAAGTCTACTAAATAAAGAGAAATATTCCTCTAGTTTCAAATAGATAACAAAATAAAATAACAAAATCCTAATAAAAAGGATGAAAGACAAAGATAAAGGGAAATTCTTAAAAGCAACTATATTCAAAACAAAGAGTGAAAGATTTCTGAACAACAATGGAAATCAGAAGACAAAGTGCTAAGAGATTATAGTAGTCACTCTAGCACCCTGTAATAAACAATAATAGACAGTTTTTCAGAAATAAGCTTGTAAAAAAGCATTTTCTGATAACTGAAAAAGAGAATTTACTTTCAACAGGTTCTGACTAATAGAAATTTTAATGAATATAGTTCAAGCAAAAGAAAATAATCTTAGTGGAAAATCTGATGTGCAAGAAAGAATAAAGAGTAAAGACAGTGGTAAATAACTAGCAAGCCTATATAACCAATAAACAAATGATGACAATGTCTAGTGGGATTGGAAAAACAAGATATAGTTAATACAACAACATATAAATCAAGAGGAAAGAAAATGGGATGATACAAATATTATAAAAAGGCAAAAGAGAAAAAGAAGCATTTAATAAATGTTTTTGTATTGAATCTGCCTATACTGAGTATACCATGTAAGTGGAATTATAGAATATTTGTTCCTTTCATCAGGCTTATTTCATTTACAATAATATTTTCCAAGTTCTTCTGTATTGTAGCATGCACTGGGTTTTCTTTCCTGCTTAAGGTTGAATAATATTCCACTGTGGGTATATACACATTTTGTTTACACATTCATCTGTCAATAGACATTTTAATTGTTAGCTATTATTAATATAATAATATAATTTTTAAATTGAAATATATTTGACATACAACTGTAAATTTAAGATGTATAACTTGTTAATTAGATGCATTTGTATTATAATATATGATCGCCATTGTAGCAATATTTAGCCCCTCTGTCACATTACATCATTCTTTTTTTTTTACATTTATTTATTTTTGAGAGACAGAGAGAGACAGAGTATGAACACAGGATGGGCAGAGAGAGAAAGAGACACAGAATCTGAAGCAGGCTCCATGCTCTGAGGTAGCAGTCAGCACAGAGCCCAATGCTGGGCTCGAACCCATGAATTGTGAGATCATGACCTGAGCCAAAGTCCGACGCTCAACTGACTGAGTCACCCAGTTGCCTCTGTCATTATTTCTTTCTAGTGGTTGGAATAATTAAGTTTTAGTCTCTTAGAACGTTTAGTGATTATAATACAATATTATTGTCTATATTCACACTCACTTCCTACCTCTTGCAAGTTTGTACCCTTAAACAGCATCTGTTCAATATCTCTACTTCCATCACCTGGTAATGACTATTTTACTCTGTTTTTAGGAGTTTGACCTTTTTAGATTCCATGAATAGGTGATATCATACAGTTCTTGTCTTTCTCTATCTGACTCACTTCACATAACATGATGTCCTCAAGGTCCATACACATTATCACAAATGGCAGGATGTCCTTCTCTCTCATGGCTGAATAATTTTATTGTATACATATATCACATCTTCTCTATCCATTCATCCATTGATAGACATTTAGGTGATTTCCATATCTTAAATATTGTGAATAGTGCTTTAATAAACATGGGAGTGCATAAATCCCCCATAATATTCTTTTTGCATTTCCTTTATGTATATATCCAGAAATGAAATTGCTGGATTAATGGTAGACCTATTTTTAATTCTGGAGGAATCTTTGTGTTGTTTTCCATAGTGATTCAATAAATTTACATTCCTATCAACAGTGTACAAGTCTTCCCTTTTCTCCACATCCTGGCAAACCTTTTTCTCTCTTATATTTTTTACTTATGTCCTTGATGACAGCCATTCCAAAAGGTGTGAGGTAATATCTCACTATGGTTTTAGTTTTCATTTTTTTTGCTGAGTAGTGATAATGAGCATCTTTTTCACATTCCTGTTGACCATTTGGATGTCTTTGGGAAAATGTCTTTTAGTTCTTCTGCTCCTTTTTCAATCAAATTGGGTTTTTGTTTGTTTGTTATTATTGTTGAGTAGTATGGGTTCTTTATATACTTTGTATTTTAACCTTTTATCTGATATATGGTTTGCTAAAATTTTCTCCCATTCTGGAGGTTGCCTTTTTATTTTATTGAATGTTTCTACTGCTGTGCAGAAACTTTTAAGTTTGATGTAGTCCCCCTTCCCCTCCCCCTTTTTTTTTGCTGTTTACCTAGAAAATTGTTGCCGAGAGCAATGTTGAGAAGCTTCTCCCTATTGTTTCCTTCTGGGAATTTTATGTTATCAGGCCTACGTTTAAATTTTTGATCCATTTTGAGTTAATTTTTGTGAATGGTGTAAGATAGTGGTCCAATTTCATTGTTTGGCATGTGATTACCCAGTTTTTTCAATATCATTTGTTGAAGACACTATCTTTTTCCCACTAGGTGTTCTTGGCTTTCTTATTGAATATTAGTTGACCATACATTCAGAGTTTAATTCTGGACTCTTTCTTCTCTTCCACTGATCTACGTGTCTGTTTTTATGCCAGTACAATTTGCAGTACTGGTTTTTGCAGTATAATTTGAAATCAGGAAGTGTGATTCCTCTGGCTTGGTTCTTCTCAGGATTGCTTTGGCTATTTGGGGTCTTTTGTACTTCCATGAACATTTTAGAATATTTTTCTATTTTTATAAAGAATGTCACTGAAATTTTGATAGAGATTGCTTTGAATCTGTAGATGGCTTTGGGTACTAAGGACATTTTAACAATATTAATTCTTCTGTTTCATGAATGTAATTAACTTCTATATATTCTGTAACGTTCTGTATGTTGATTTTATATTCTGCAACTTTCCATTTGCTTGTGTCTTTTAAGATTTCTTTCAAAAAAGTCTTATAGTTTTTGTTGTATAGCTCTCTCACTTCCTTACTAAATTTACTATTTATTATTTCTTAATTTATTATCTAGTTATTTATGCTACTGTGAATGATATTTTTTCTTTTTCAGATGTTAAATTATTATTGTACAGAAATGTAACTAATTTCTGTATGTTGATTTTATATTCTGCAACTTTACTGAAATTGTTGATTAGTTCCAATAGCTTTTTGGCTGTGTCTTTGGGATTTCCTATATACAAAATCCTATTATTTGCAAATAGCAACAATTATCTTCCATTTTGAGTTATACGTCTTTTATTTCTTTATTTTATTGCTCTCGCTAGGACTTCCAGCATTACTGAATAAGAGCAGAAAGAGTGAGCATCCTCTTATTCATGATCTTTGAGGAAATACTTTTAATTTTTCACAGCTGAGTATAGTGTTAGCTGTGGGTTTGTCATGTAACACCTTTATTATCTTGAGAAATGCTCCCTCAATATACAATGTTTTTTTAAATCATGAAAGGATGTTTGGTTCTGTCAAATATTTTTTCTGCATTTATTGTGATTTTTATCTTTCATCCTAATAATGTGATGTGTTACATTTATTGATTTGTATATGTTGAACCATAATTGCATGCCAGGGATAAATTCTGCTAGGTCATGGTGTGTTATCTATTTAATGTGTTTTTGAATTTGGTTTGTTAATATTTCGTTGAAAATGTTTGCATATATATTCTTTAGGAATATTGGTCTATAGTTTTCTTGTAGTGTCTTTATCTGCTGGCCTTGTAAAATGAGTTTGGAAGTATTCCCAGCTCTTCAGTATTTTGGAAATATTTGCGAAGGATTAATGTTAAATTTTCTCTTTTTTTAAATGTTTATTTCCAAGAAAGAGAGACAGAGACAGAGCATGAGTGATGGAGGGACAGAGAGAGAAGGAGTCACAAAATCCAAAGCAGGCTCCAGGCTCTGAGCCATCAGCACAGAGCCCAATGCGGGGCTTGAACTCATGAACTATGAGATCATGACCTGAGCTGAAGTAAGACTCTTAACCAACTGAGCCACCCAGCTGACCCCAATGTTAAGTTTTCTTTAAATGTTTGGGGGAAATCACCAGTGAAACCATCTGGTCCTAGGGTTTTTGTTTTGTTTTGTTTTAAAAGGTTTTTGATTACTGATTAATTCTCTTTACTCATTATTGATCTGTTCATATTTTCTATTTCTTCTGATTCAGTGTTGGTAAGTTGTGTGTCTCTAGGAATTTATCCATATCTCAGGCTATCTAATTAATTGGCATATAATTTTCCTAGTAGTCTCTATTAATCCTATGTATTTTTGTAATGTCATTTCTTTCACCTCTAATTTGTTTGAGTCTTCTTTTTTTTTCTATAGGTTTGTCAATTTTGTTTATCTTTTCAAAAAAAATCAGCTCTTACATTTGTTTATCCTTTCTGTTATTTTCTTTGGTTTCTAGTTCATTTATTTTTGCTCTGATCTTTATCATTTTCTTCCTCCTGCTAACTTTAAGCTAATTCTTTCTTTCCCCTAGTTTCTTGAGGTATAAAGTTAGAATGCTCTTTTGAGATGTTTCTAATTTTTTTAAATGTTTTGTTTATTGTTTTTAATGTGCTGAACTCTCAGCACAGAGCCTGACTTGGGGCTCAAACTCACGAACAGTGAGATCATGACCTAAGTGGAAGTTAGATGCTCAACCAATGGAGCCACCTAGGCGCCCCTGTTTCTAATTTCTTAACAGGTGGCATTTATCACTATAAACTTTCCTGTCAGAATTGCTTTTGCAGCATCACATAGGATTTGATATGTTGTGTTTTTATTTTTATTTGTTCCTAGTTTTTTCTGTCTTATAGTTTATTGTCAAGTTGGTTTCCATATAACACCCAGTGCTCATACCCACAAGTGCCCTCCTCCATGAGCATTACCCCCCTTTCCTTCTCCCCCTCCCCCATCAACCTTCAGTTTGTTCTCAGTATTCAAGGGTCTCTCATGGTTTGCCTCCCTCCCTCTCCCCAACTATTACTTCCCCCCATGCCCTACCCCATGGTCGTCTGTTAAGGTTCTCCTGTTACACTTATGAGTGAAAATATATGGTATCTGTCCTTCTTTGCCTAACTTATTTCACTTAACATGACACCCTCGAGTTTCATCCACGTTGCTATGAATGGGCAGAGTTCATTCTTTCTCATTGCCATGTAGTATTCTATTGTACACATAAACCACATCTTCTTGATCTATTCATAAGTTGATGGACATTTAGGCTCTTTTCATGATTTGGCTATTGTTGAAAGTGGTGCTATGAACTTTGGGGTACATGTACTGCTATGCATCAGCATTTCTGTATCGCTTGGGTAAATCCCTAGCAGTGCTATTGCTGGGTTTGACCGATAATTTTTTGAGGAACCTCCACTCTGTTTTCCAGAGCGGCTGCACAAGTTTACATTCCCACCAACAGTGCAGGAGGGTGCCAGTCTCTTCAATTCCTCGCCAGCAACTCTAGTCTCTGGATTTATTTATTTTAGCCACTCTGACCAGCGTGAGGTGTGGTTTTATTTATTTCCCTGATGATGAGTGATGCTGAGCATCGTTTCATGTGCCTGTTGACCATCTGGATGTCCTCTTTGGAGAAGTGTCTATTCATGTCATCTGCCCATTTCTTCATTGGATTATTCGTTTTTCAGGTGTGGAGTTTGGTGAGTTCCTTGTTGATTTTGGATACTAGCCCTTTAACCAATATGCTATTTGCAACTATCTTTTCCCATTCCGTCGGTGGCCTATTAGTTTTCCTGATTGTTTCCTTTGCAGTACAGAAGCTTTTTATGTTGATTAGGTCCCAATAGTTCATTTTTACTCTTGATTCTCTTGCCTTTGGGGATGTGTCCAGTAGGAAATTGCTGTGGTGGGGGTAAAGGAAGCTGTTTCCTGCTTTCTCCTCTAGGGTTTTATCGTTACCTGTCTCACATTCAGGTCTTTCATGAATTTTGAGTTTATTTATATGGATGATGTAAGAAAGTAGTTCAGTTTCATTCTACAGTCTACATGTGGCTGTCCCGTTCTCCAAGCACCACCTGTTGAAGAGGCTGTCTTTTTTCCATTGGATACTCTTTCCTGCTTTGTCAAAAATTAATTGACTGTACATTTGCGGGCCCAGCTCTGGATTCTCTATTCTATTCCATTGGTCTATGTGTCTGTTTTTGTGCCAATACCATGCTGTCTTGATGATGACAGCTTTGTAGTAGAGGCTAAAGTCTGGGATTGTGATGCCTCCCGTTTTGGTTTTCTTCTTCATTATTACTTTGGCTATTTGGGGTCTTTTGTGGTTCCATACAAATTTGAGGATAGTTTGTTCTAGCTTTGAGAAGAGTGCTGGGACAATTTTGATTGGGGTTGCATTGAATGTGTAGCTGGTTTTGGGTAATAATGACATTTTAACAATGTTTATTTTTCTGATCCATAAGCATGAAGGTTTTTCCATTTCTTTGTCTTTTTAATTTCCATCATTAGTTTTCATCATACAGGTCTTTACATCTTTGGTTAGGTTTATTCCTAGGTATTTTATGTTTTTTGTGTGCAATTGTGAGGCAAATGTGATAACCGCTACACTACAGAAACTTGTGTGCAATTGTGAATGAGATCAGTTTCTTGATTTCTCTTTCTGTTGCTTCATTATTGGTGGTAAAAAATGCAACCGATTTCTGTACGTTGATTTTGTACCCTGAGACTTTGCTGAATTCATGGATCAGTTCTAGTAGACTTCTAGTGGTGTAGGTTGGGTTTTCCACGTAGAGTATCATGTCATCTGCGAAAAGTGAAAGTTTAACTTCATCTTTGCCAGTTCTGATGCCTTTTATTTACTTTTTGTTGTCTGATTGCTGATTCTAGGATTTCAAGCACTATGTTAAACAACAGTGGTGAGAATGGACATCCTTGTCGTGTTCCTGATTTCAGGGCGAAAGCTCTCAATTTTTCCCCATTGAGGATGATATTAGTTGTGGGCTTTTTGTAAATGGCTTTTATGATGCTTAAGTAAGTTCTTTCTATCCTGAATTTTTCAAGGGTTTTTATTAAGAAAGGATGCTGTATTTTGTCAGATGCTTTTTCTGCATCTATCGGCAGGAACATATGGTTTTTATATTTTCTTTTGTTAATGTGATGTATCACATTGATTTGAGAATATTGAACCAGCCCTGTAACCCAGGAATAAATCCCACTTGATCATGATGGATAATTATTTTTACATGCTGTTGAATTCAATTTGCTACTATTTTGTTGAGTACTTTTTCATCAGTATTCATCAAGGACATTGACCTATAGTTCTCTTTTATTGCTGGGTCTCTGTCCAGTTTAGGAATCAAAGTGAGGCTGACTTCATAGAATGAGTCTGAAAGTTTTCTCTCTATTTCTATTTTTTGGAATAGCTTGAGAAGAATGGGTATTAAATCTGCTTTAAATGTCTGGTAGAATTCCCCAGGGAGGCCATCTGGCCCTGGGCTCTCATTGGTTGGGAGAATTTTGATGACTGATTCAATTTCTTCACTGGTTATGCATCTGTTAAAATTTCAATCCCTTCCCATTTGAATTTTGCTAGTGCATGTGTGGTCAGGAATATGTCCATTTCTTCTAGGTTGTCCAGTTCGTTGACATAATTTTTCATAGTATTCCCTTATAATTACTTGCATTTCTGAGGGATTGGTTATAATAGATCCATTTTTATTTGTGATTTTGTCTATTTGTTGCTTCCTCTTTTCTTTTTTAAAAGCCTGGATAGACATTTATCAATTTTGTTTATTTTCTTAGAAAACCAACTCTTGGTTTCATTGATCTATTCAAACTTTTTCTTTGTTTGTTTGTTTATTTCTTCTCTGATCTTTATTATTTCTTTTCTTCTGCTGAGTTTCAGTTGCTCTTGCTGCTCTCCTTCGAGTCCTTTAGGTGTGCTGTTAGATTTTGTATTTGCACTTTTTATAGTTTCTTGAAATAGGCCTGTATTGCAACATACTTTCCTCTCAGGACTGCCTTTGCTGGGTCCCATAGAGTTTGGATTGTTGTATTTTCGTTTTTGTTTGTTTCCATATATTTTTAAAATTTCTTCTCTAATTGCCTGACTGGCTCAATCATTCTTTAGTAGGGTGGCTTTTAACCTCCATGTTTTTGGATGTTTTCCAGACTTTTTTCTGTGATTGATTTCAAGTTTCATAGCATTGTGATCTGAAAGTGTGCATGGTATGATCTCAATTCATTTATATTTATGGAGGGCTGCTTTATTATCCAGCATGTAGTTATGTTGGAGAATGTGTCATGCGCACTTGAGAAGAAAGTGAATTCCATAGCCTCGGGATGTAGAGTTCTAAATATATCTGTCAATTCCATCTGTTCCAATGTATCGTTTAGGTCCATTGTTTCCTTAGTGATTTTCTGTCTAGCTGATCTATCCATTGCTCTAAGAAGAGTATTAAAATCCCCTGCAATTAGCACATTCTTATCAATAAGATTGTTTTTGTTTGTGAAGAACTGTTTTATGTATTTTGGTGCTCCAAATTTGGTGAATAGATGTTTATAATTGTTAGCTCTTCCTGATGGAGAGACCCTGCAATTATTATATAATGTCCTTCTTCATCTTTGGTTATTGCCTTTACTTTAAACTCCTGTCTGTCCGATATAAGTATGGCTACTTCATCTTTCTTTTGGCGTCCAGTCCATGGTAGATATTTCTCCATCCCCTCACTTTCAGTCTGAAGGTGTCGTCAGGTCTCAAATGAGTCTCTTGTAGACAGCAAATAGATGGATTTTTAAAAATCCTTCTTCTATCCTATGTCTTTTGATTGGAGCATTCAGTCCATTTACATTCAGTGTTATTATTGAAAAATATGGGTTTAGAGTCATTGTGTTCTCTGTAGGTTCATGCTTGTAGTGGTGTCTCTGGTACCTTGGGTTCCTTGCAAGATTTCCTTCATAGAGTCCCTCTTAGGATTTCTTGTAGGGCTTGTTTAGTGGTGATGACTTCTTTCAATTTTTGTTTATTTGGGAAAAATCTTTATCTCTCCTTCTATTTTGAATGACAGGTTTTCTGAATAACGGATTCTTAGCTGTATATTGTTTCTGTTCATCACATTGCGGATTTCCTGCCACTCCTTTCTGGTCTGCCAAGTGTCAGTAGATAGGTCTGTAACTATTCTGTTAGGTTTCCCTTTGTATGTTAGGGCCCTTTTATCCCTAGCTGCTTTCAGAACTCTCTCTTTATCCTTATATTTTGTCAGTTTTCAGTATGATATGTCATGCAGAAAGTCGATTCAAGGTATGTCTGAGGGGAGTTCTCTGTGCCTCCTGGATTTCAGTGGCTGTTTCCTTCCCCAGATTGGGAAAGTTCTCAGCTATAATTTGTTCAAGTACTCTGTCAGCACCTTTCTCTCTTTCTTCTTCTTCTTCTTCTTCTTCTTCTTCTTCTTCTTCTTCTTCTTCTTCTTCTTCCTTCTTCTTCTTCTTCTTCTTCTTCTTCTTCTTCTTCTTCTTCTTCTTCTTCTTCAGGAATTCCTATGATACGGATATTGTTCCATTCGATTGTATCACTCAGTTCTAGAATTCTCCTTTCATGCTCCTGTATCAATTTATCTCTCTTTTTCTCAGCTTCCTCTTTTTCCATAATTGTGTCTTCTAATTCACCAATTCTCTTCTCTGCCTTTTTAATCCGTGCAGTGGCCACCTCCATTTTATTATGCACTTCATTTATAGCATTTTAAAAATTTATCACAAGTATTTTTAAGGTCCATAGTTTTTGTAGCAATAGTTTCTCTAATGTCTTCCATGCCTTTTTCAAGCTCACCAATTAATTTTATGACAATTGTTCTAAATTCTTGCTCAGTTATGTTGCCTATATCTGTTTTGAGCAATTCTGTAGCTGTGACTTCTTCCTGGAATTTCATTAGAGGAGAGGTCTTTTTTGTCATTTTTGTTAGCTTTCTCACTCTTGTAAGTTTTAAAAGCTTGTTATGCACTCTGCACCTGTGAATATTGCTATATTAAAGGAGCCTCATTGACTTTTCAGGACCTGTCCATTCAGAAAGTGCTCTTTTAATGGTATCCCTTGGTCTCTCTTGTTGTTCCTTTGGTTATTTTATTTTCCTACTCATATTAATATTTGGGACTCTCCACCATGTGTACTTTGGCTTGTTTCTTGAGGTAATCCTGAAAAGGAAAACAGACAAACACACAAGGAACAAAAGCACGCAAATGCGTGGAGAAATCAAGGAAACAAGAAAACCAGAAAGGGGATTAAGGGGGAGGGGACAAAATAACAGAAGACAAAAGACAGTCTAAAAGCATAAAACCAGAAATTCCAGCTACAAGTAAAGAGCAGGGTGGGGGCAGTGCTAATGCAAAAGCATATACAAAGAGAGAAGTGACATGGATGGGGAGGAAGCAAAATTGAACATTGACCAGGCAGAGAGATTAAAAGACTTGATTCAGAGAAAGAGGACAATATTGTTGGAGGTCAGGAGAAAAAAAACCAAAAAACAAAGGTAATGTTACCCAAAGAATCTATATAGTCTGATTATTCCAGAGAGAGAGAAAAAGGAAGGTAGCGACAGAGATGTACAATATGCATCAAGAGAATGTATTAAATGTGACTATTTAAGCAAACCAATGACCAGAGTACCCAGTGCAGCGGAGGGGAGATATAAGAGTAAGATAAGGGAAAATATATCTGAATAACAAGAATTGATTTAGAGTTAACCATGGCAATGCATCAATGTTGGTCTTGCCCAGGCTTGGGCGGGGGGGGGGGGGGGGGGGGGGGGGGGGGGGGGGGGGGGGGGGGGGGGGGGGGGAAGAAGGCAGCTCTTCAGCACGGATGGGCGTGGTTTGGTATAGGCAGGTCTTGCCTCCATTGCAGATCCTGTGGGCCGCTCCCTGAGGCCCTACCTTGGTGTTTGTGGGGAGAAAAATGGTGGCACCCCAGTCCCTTCTCATACCAAGCACTGCAACTCACTCTTTTGGGTCAGATCTCCCTGAGCCACAGGCATAGCCAAAGTCAGCCAAGTTGTATTTCCCAAGCCCCACCTCATTTCCAGATCTTAGTCTGTGCACTTTAATGATACCACTCGTAATGTACTCCAACAGGCCGGGCAGTTTCTTCACCAGGGATTGAGTAGAGTGAGTAGGGGCACAGTTTCTCCTGGTGCTGCCTGAGTTTGAGGTGCCTTGCCCAAGAAAGTGCCCAAAGCTAAAAAATCTCTCTTTGAATGCCCTGTGGTTACAGATGGGATGATAAAATCCCTCTCCATCCAAGGCCGAGGTTTTTCTCTTGTCCAGAGAGTTTATAGCAGTTTTAGCTGCTCTTTCTCTTCCCTTCATCTCTCCGCGGCTGTTTGCAGAGGGGGCTCCCTCCCACCGTGCCTCCATCTCGTGGCCCGTTTTTATCTTCCCCAGTTCGCAATCATGCTCCTATGAGGCTGTCTTCTCAGAGGACTCTCTCTTTTCCTCTGAGACTTTTGCGGTTCAGTGTCTTATGGCTTCATTCCTTCTTTGTCTGCGAGATGCGGGCAGGTGAAAAGTACAGAGCTCCCTACTTCTCTGCCATCTTGCCTCTCCACCTCTAGATAGTTTTTTTATTTCCTTTTTTCGTCCACTTTGACCCTGTGGCAAATCAAACATGTGTTGCTTAGTTTCCACATATTTGTAGATTTTCCATCTTTCCTTTTGTTGTTAGTTTCTAGTTTCATACCATTGTGGTATGAAAATAGATAGTCAGTTTGATTTTAATCTTAAATTTGCTAAGACCTTTTTTTGTGTCCTATCATATGATCTATCCTGGAGAATGTTCCATGTGCACTTGAGAAGAACACGTATTTTGTTGATGATTTGTAGAATGTTCAATATATCCTTTTAGGACCATTTGGTCCAACTATCACTCAATTTCAATGTTTCCTTGTTGATTTTCCATCTGGATGATTTATCCATTGCTGACAGTGGCATTTTGAAGTCCCCTACTATTATTGTATTATTTGCTTTCTCCCTTCTTATCAGTTATTATTTCTTTAATATATTTAGTTGCTCAAATGTTGTGTATGTATATATTTATGACTGTTATATCTTTTTTGATGTATTGACTCCTTTATCATTATATAACAACTTTCTTTATCTCTTGTTACTATTTTGGATTAAAGTCTATTTTGGCTGATATGAGTATGGCCTTCTCCCCACTTTCTTTTGGTTTCTACTTAATTGAAGGATCTTTTTTTTCCTTCACTTTGAGCCTATGTGTTGATAGAGCTGAAATGAGTCTTCCATAGGTAGCATACCATTGGTCTTACTTTTTAAGCCATCCAACCACCTTATTACTTTTGATTGCTGACTTTAATCCATTTATATTTTGAGTGAGTATTATTATTGTTTTATTTATTATTTTTAAGAGAAAGAGAGCACAAGTGGGGGAGGGGCAGGGGGGCAGAGGATCTGAAGCAGACTCTGCCCTGATAGTCTTAGTGCTGACAGCAGCCAACCTGATGTGGGGCTTAAACTCACTAACCATGAAATCAGGACTTGAGTTGGTCAGATGCTCAACCAACTGAGCCACCCAGGAGACTCTATTATTATTATTATTATCCTATCATTATTACTATTTCCATCTAATTTTTGGCCTTGTGGTTGTTTTGTATCTCTATAGTTTCTCTCTCTCTCTCTCTCTCTCTCTTTCTTTCTTTCTTTGTTTCTTTGTTTCTTCGTTTCTTTCTTTCTTTCTTCCTTCCTTCCTTCCTTCCTTTCTTTCTTGTTTCTGCCTACCTTTCTAAAATGGTAGTTTTGCCAAGGTGGTATGTTCTGTTTCCTTTTTTTAAAGTTTTGTGAATCTATGCTCAATTTTACCTCTGTAGTTACCATTAGGCTTACATAAAATATCTCATAGATAAACAGTGCATTTTATGCTAATAACAACTTATATTTATTCACCAAAAAACCCACCTTGTTATTCCTTTGTCTTTATATTTTTATGCAATAATTTACCTCTTTTATGCTATGCATTTATTAACAAATTGTAATAGCTTTAGTTAGTTTTAATACTCTTTTCCTTTACCCTTTATTGTATAGTTAAGGGGTTAGCATACCATTCTAATGTACAGTTACAGTTTCTAATTTTAACTATTTCTCACCTTTACCAGAGTATTTGTATTTTAATATGTTTTAATGTTGCTGATTAGTGTCTTTTCATTTTAGCTTGTAGAAACCCCTTTGACCATTTCTTGCAAGTCAAGTCTAAAGGTGGTGAACTCTGGTCGAGTGGTGGTGAACTTCTTCAGCTTTTGTTTATCTGGGAAAGCCATTATATCCCCTTCATATCTGAAGAATTATTTGTCAGATAATGTATTCTTGGCTAGCAACTTTTATCTTTAACACTTTGAATATATCATTGCTCTCTCCTGGCTTATAGAGTTTCTGTGGAAAAATCCACTAATAGCCTAATGAGGGCTCCTTTGTAGGTTATGGTCCCCCCCTGCCCCAGCTGCCTTTAAGATTCTTTCTTCCTCATCCTTCTCCTCTTTCTTCTCCTTCTCCTTCTCCTCTTTCTTCTCCTTCTCCTTCTCCTTCTCTTTCTTCTTCTTCTTCTTCTTCTTCTTCTTCTTCTTCTTCTTCTTCTTCTTCTTCTTCTTCTTTCTTTCTTCTTCTTCTTCTTCTTCTTCTTCTTCTTCTTCTTCTTCTTCTTCTTCTTCTTCTTCTTCCTCTTCTTTGTTTTTGAGAGAGAGAGAGAATGAGTGGGAGAAAAGAGGGGAGAAAGAGAGGGGACAGAGGATCTGAAGAACGCTCTGACCTGACAGGAGCAAGCCTGATGCCTGCTCAAACTCACAAATCATAAGATCACAATCTGAGCTGAAGTCAGATGTTCAACCCACTGAGCCACTCAGGTGCTCCTAAGATTCTTTCTTTGTCATGGTGGCAGTTGATTAGAATGTGTCTTAAAGAAGATCCTTTTGCATTGAGATGATAAAATGTTCTTATTAACTTGTTGAAATTGTATGTCTAATTCTTTCCCCAGTTTTGGGAAATTCTCAACTATGATTTCTTCATATAAATTCTCTACCCACCTTCTTTCTCTTTTGTATTTGGTATACCAATTTTTCTTATATTTTCTTTTTCACAGACTCAGATAGCTCTGATAGGATTCCCTCACTTTTAAAAACCCTTTTCTCTCTTCTAAATGGAATTATTTTATATTCTTATCCTTTAAGTCATTCATCTTTTCTCCCAGCTGCTCTGCCGTTATAGATGCTCTTGATTGCACTTTTTATCTCATTCACTGAATTCTTCAACCCCAGGATTTCTGTTCAATTCTTTTTATAATTTCAATATACGTGGTAAAGAATATCTCTGTGTATTAATTTTTTCTTGATTTCATGAAATTGTCTGCGTTTTCTGGTAGCTCATTGATCAGGTCCTTTTACTGGAAGCTTATGGGTGATTTATGGCCATTATGAATGCATCCACAGATGCCAAGAGGCATGTGAGGCGCTGCTAAATCCTCCAGAGGAAACAGTTTTGGTCACAGGTGGCACTAATGCGAGTTCCTGTTGTACTGCAATTTGGACTGATTATAGAGACTTTTGGCAGGAAGTATCATGTAAAGTGGGCTGATCTGTGAGTAACAGAATAAATGGGCTTAGGTAATATTTATAAATGAGGAATATGTTGCTTCCAGAATCTGAAAAAACCTAAACAACATTGAGCTTGCTTTAGTGTGAATGCTGAGACTGTCAGTATTTATTGCCTGACAGTGTCAGTCATGGAGTGGCCTCTGACTTAGTAAGTAATTTTCAGAAATTTAACCAAGATGGTGGAGTCTATTATTGTGTGGGGGGCAGAGGTCCATGCTATTTTTGTGAGCTTCTCTGTGACTATTTGTACAACCTGAATGAGTCTATCAAATGAATCTCCTCAGAGGAGGATGCCATTCATTCAAGTTATACCTGTGCTCCTGGAGAAAGTTGGATATGGTAAGATCTTGCTTGTAAAGATTCTGTGTTTTAAACTCTGCCCTAATCTCTGGCTGGTCCCTGAACCATGTATGTGCATGTGTGTATGTAGGGCAAACTCCAAACAACTCCAACAGCTGAAATTAAAAAAAAAAAAAGACCGAAATGAAGTTTGAACTGAGATAACCAACTTGTCCCAGTTTGCCCAGGACTTTTCTGATTTTAGAATTGAAAATCCAACTTCCCAGCAACCCTTAATGGTACCAGGCAAACTGGGATGCTTGGTCACTCTATCTCCTTCCTCAAAGACTGGGTTTGTAGTTTGAATCTAGTGACATTAACGGCCTGATAAAATAAACAAAGAAATAAACAAATGACAAACAAACTTCAAGAAAAATATAATAAAATCTCTAGTTTCCACAGTATAACAATCATAATGATTAATATACAATCCAAAATTACTAGCCAGGTGAAGAAATAGTAAAATGTGACTCATTTTCAAGAGGAAGGCAATCACTGGAGACTGACACTCACTATGACCAAATTATTGGAATCAATGGGAGCAAACATTTTAAAACATGTAATAACTGTACTCAATTATGTAAAATAAAATATAGTCACAAAAAAAAGATGGGAAATCTCAGAAAGGAAATAGTTCATTTTAGCCACTCTGACTGGCGTGAGGTGGTATCTCAGATGCTGGCGAGGGTGTGGAGAGATGGGCACCCTCCTACACTGTTGGTGGGAATGTAAACTGGTGCAGTGGCTCTGGAAAACAGTGTGGAGGTTCCTCAAAAAACTATCAGTAGAACTCCCTTATGATCCAGCAATAGGCCTGCTAGGGATTTACCCAAGGGATACAGAAATGCTGATGCATAGGAGCACATGTATCCCAATGTTCATAGCAGCACTGTCAACAATAGCCAAAACATGGAAAGAGCCTAAATGTCCATCACCCGATGAGTGGGTCAAGAAGATGTGGTATATATACACAATGGAGTATTACATGGCAATGAAAAAGAATGATATCTGGCCATTTGTAGCAATGTGGATGGACCTGAAGGGTGTCATGCTAAGTGAAATAAGTCAGGCGGA
>NC_043706.1:25540578-25678199 GCF_006229205.1 Suricata suricatta | reverse complement strand
TAAGTCAGGCGGAGAAGGACAGATACCATATGTTTGCACTCATAGGCCTAACAGGAGAAGAGGAGAAGCATAATGGAGGACCAGGGGGATGGGAAGAGGGAAAGAGAGTTGGGGAGAGAGAGGGATGCAAAACCTGAGAGATTACTGAATACTGAAAACGCACTGAGGGTTGGAGGGGGAGGGAGAGGGGGAAAAGAGGTGGTGGTGATGGGGGAGGGCACTTGTGGGGAAGAGCACTGGGTGTTATATGGAAACCAATTTGACAATAAACTATTTAAAAATAAATAAATAAATAAATGTAAAAAATGAAAGGAAATAGTAACCATAAATAAGAACTAAGTAGGGGTACCTAGGTGGCTCAGTCGGTTAAGCCTCCGACTTCGGCTCAGGTCAGATCTCACGTCCGTGGGTTCGAGCCCTGCGTCAGGCTCTGTGCTGACAGCTAGCTCAGAGCCTGGAGCCTGCTTCCAGTTCTGTGTTTCCTTCTCTCTCTGTCCCTCCCCCTCTCATGCTCTGTCTCTCTCTGTATCAAAAATAAATAAAACATTTAAAAAAAAAGAAAAAGAAAAATTAAAAAAAAAGAGCTAAGTAGAAACTCTTGTCTTAAAGACAAGTAAAAGTTAAGTTTCCAATCTGAATAACACAGAGAAAAAAAAGATTATAAAATAATGAACAATACAAATGATTTCTGGTATAGCACTAAGAAGTTCTAGAAAGGGAGTCCCAAAAAAGAGAAGAAAGAGAAAAATGAGTAAAAACAAATCAAATTTGATGAATCAAAGAGTAGATTAGTGAGTACTACAGAACTACTATATCAGAAGAAAAGCATCTATTCAAAGTCCCATATTTTCCTGGTTATTCTTGGCAGAGAATACTTAAAGAAATCTTGATAGTTATTAAAATTTATGGTAGTTACACCAGCACATTATTTGTACACATTCCATTCTTTAAAGACAAATATACTTTTTGTTTGAGTGCTAATAAGAGCTTATTTTTCTTTTTTAATTTAAACTTTAATTAGTTAATACAAAGTGAAATGTTGGTTTCAGAAGCAGAATTCAGTGATTCATCATTTACACACAACACCCAGCGAAGAGCCTACTTTTGATTGAATGTGTGACTCAATGGTGTATTTGCCTCACCAAGGAAACAAAACTTGTCTCAGCTTTTTGAGAGTAGAAATTTTTACTACGTTTACTATTGTAGTTCCTCATAGCAATCTTGGACTGTTCGTTTTTAATTAACAAGAAAATATTATTTTAGAGTTAGAAATGAAATCACCTTCTCATTTTAAACTTGGTTCCTAGTGTTTTGAATTTTTTTTCAGGTGGCAAGCCCCATTCTTTTAGTGAGATTGGGTGGGTATAAGTATTGGGAAACCTTGAAGAGGTTGGCTGATAACTTGAACTTTGTGGTGGTATACATTATCAGTTTCCTAATATTCTTTTCTCTTCCCTATAAGTGATGATGGATCCTCTATTATTTAGAAATTTCTCCTTGAGCAGATACAGTCTTTTCTTTAGGACTGATATAGGCTTCAGATCAAGGCAAGGGATGAGGTGGACTCTTCCAATGTTAGCCATGTGTGGTCTGGATTTTCCCAAGTTATTAATATTTCCAAGTACAATGGGCCAATAAGAACTTTGGTGGGGGGTGCTCATATTCATAACTCATAATGTATATTTATTCATTCACTTAAAATATTTATTGAGTTCTTACTAAGAGCTCAGTTTTCTGTTAGGTTCTGTGATGAATAATAGCAAGTTCTCAGACTTGGGGACTTGCATAACACAAGTTATGTGCCAGGTACTGGTCTAAGTGCTAGACATATATTAACTCAGCATATAAGCTTGTTTTTGTTGCCAGGAGAAACACATACATATAGTGTGGTAAGGACAATGACAAAAATTGGCACAGGTTATCAGCCTTTAGGAAGGCTAATAAACGAAACAGACACCAACATCTGAATCCACCAAAAAAAAAAAAAGACTGAAAACCAACTTGATCTAGAGAAAAAAAAGGGTCAATGAAGGTGGAGGACAAGCAAGTACATAAAAAATTGCACCAGGATATTGTGCTGTTTTGGGCACTGAATGAACAGATGGAAGGCCTTGTACCATGGTTATAGGAACACACTGTTTTTGGCCCATCCTGGAACCTCTTAGACAAACAGCCTGTCAAGGGATAAAACACCAGTCTTCCTTGCACCTCCCTGCCCTGCCACTTTTCTGGCCAGGCCAGGGTTTCTGGCACCCATGAATGCCTTCATTTACTGCATAGACCATTATAAAAGGGCTTAGCTTAAGGTCATTCTCTCCCAGGTGAATCTCAGCTTGAGCCTGTGGCTGTACAATGCCAACACCAATAGGTGGGTGTGCAGGTGAGCCTCTGGATGGGCACGTTGTGCAGTGCTTACTGAGACCTTGCACTTGCACAGCCATTCCTCCTGGGGCAGCACAAGCCGCAAGACACCCTGCCATCCTGGGTGATCTACTTGTGGTGGTTGGTCGCAAGCTTGGTCCAGCTGTGGAAGGGTGAGGAAGAGTAGAAGAGGAAGGTTCTATCAGGCAGTGTGGATGCCAGGCAGCACCATCAAAGTCAGAAGGTGATGAGCAGGAGAAACTCTGGCAGCATGATGTGTTGGAGTACGAAGATGATGCAAGTCCTTGGGAAAAGAAAAAGAGCAAGTAAGCATGGAAAGAAATGCCACCAATCTGCTCAGAAAGTCCAACCTCCAGTTTTTGGGACCAAAATATGGGCATTTTCACTGTAAAAATTGTAAAACCAGATGGGAGAATGCTTACATGTGGTGTATTTCTGGAACAAGGTTTGTTTCAAATAATTCTGCTGCAAATGCCAAATGAATTTTTACATTTATTGAGTAGAAACAATTCATGTCAAAGCCTCATTGTAACTTACTGCACTATTTTTCTTTTTTCCAACTTACCTCTGAACTGACATTGGAAAATGGTTTGGTTTTTGTACTCTTTGTAGGTTGTATTTATAGGTTGTATATTATTTTGTAGGTGGAAGGTTTGTACAATTGTACAATGTGAATAGAATAAAATAAATGCATCTAAAAATAGGAAACAGGAGGCTCATACCTCAAACTCTCTTGGGGCCTAGGGCTATTGGCTGAACTAGCCACACAGGTTATATGAGCTGTCACCATATTGCATTCTGGTTCATGCAGGTCAGGAGGCTTCAGTACCAGGGCTCACCTCAGGGAGGGGTGCAGAGGTTCTCAGTTCAAAACTGGATCACACTGCTAGATTCCTTCCGTATCCCTGCTCTAGAGCTACTCTTTAGGGCACGCTACTGGTTTGACAACATTCTCTTCCTTTTGTCCTCACTGCTGGGAGGTCTGAAATTTCAGTGTGACATTTATGAATCGCCTAGAAGCATTTGCAGTCACTAGAAGAGATTGCTGACACAGCAAAGGAAAGATTGCACAAAATAAGGAACTTGGGAACTTTCATTTAGTGATTCTACCGCTATAGCAGTGGTTCTCAAAGTGTGTTCCTGCACAGGAAACATTAGTATCACATGGGACTGCAATCTGAGTTTTAGCAAATCCTCCGTGTGGTTCTGATTCTAAAGCTCCAGAGTCATTTCAATTTCTTTTTTTGTATTGTTGCCTTTTTTTTTTTGCTTTAAAAAGTACATTTTATATCCTTTCAATGATATTTGGATATTCATACTTAGATATTTCCTAAAATACTCTTTACTTAATATTATAAAGAAGGCAGTGAACTTTGGCATTAGACAGGGATCTGTGAACCCCAAATCCAGCTTGTGTCTTGTTTTTATGTCACCATTGAAATAAAGAAAGTTTTACATTTTTAAAATGTTGTTAAAAATTAACAAACAATAAAAGAGGTGACATTATAATACTGTCCTCAAAGCCTAAAATATTTACTATCTGAGCCTCAATATTTACTCAAATTTTTATAGAAAAAAAACTTGCTGACCACTTTTTTAGATAATATCCCAAGAATCTTATATACCTTGAATTAAACGTTGCTTCTGCAAATGTTTTGACATCCAAAGTCAGGGTAGAATAAACTTGTTAAGCAATGCTTTAATTTACAAAACCGTGTTTTCCTATTAGTGAAATTTAAACTCTGCACTGCTTTTTATGACTGCCTATCCTCTGGTTGGAAAGGAACATGTACCCTGTATTTCACTCTCACTTGACAAACATTTATTGAGAGGACACAAAGGTTAATAAATTTAGTTATGTCTCAAGTCCTTAAGAATGCATTAAAGAAGTCTCACATATGAATGGATACCCTATCAGTGTGTAGTCAAAGCCTGTAAAATAGGCTTTGGGAGCACAAATAAAAAGACACATACCTAGTATTTCATTACAGGGTTATACCCTCACTAATTTATCCTGTGCCTTGATGATAGACATTTTTCTTTATTTTCTCTCTTTTCTTTTTTTCTCTCAAAACAGCATTGCCATGCATAACCTTGTACACAGCTCATTTCATTGATGTAAGACAAATTTCCAGAAGTGAAATTGCTAGGTTTAAGGCTCTATGCTGAAAGAACAACCACACCAAGGGACAATGGCCAGACCATTTTCTGTATAAAAATAGAGTTCTCACACATAGCCTCTAGCAGCCAGCCCAGAAAACCAACTCATTACCTGTTGTAATCAGCCCAGAAAGTAAAAAAAAATTATCTATATCAACCAGTTCAGGAAGTCAAATTATACCCTCTTTAATAATTGGCCTACAAAGGAGAATTCAAAAACTGAGTGATACAATCAAACAGAACAATATCCGTATCATAGGAATTCCTGAAGAAGAAGAATGAGAAAAAGGTCCTGAAGGGGTGGTTGGTCTAATTATAGCCAAGAACTCCCCCATCCTGGGGAAGGAAATAGACATTGAAATCCAAGAGGCACAGAGAAATTCTCTCAGACACAACTTGAATTGACTGTCAGCATGACATATCACAGTGAAACTGGCAAAAGATAAGGATAAAGAGAATTTTTTTAATGTTTTATTTATTTTTGATACAGAGAGAGACAGAGCATGAGAGGGGGAGGGGCAGAGAGAGAAGGAGACACAGAACTTGAAGCAGGCTCCAGGCTCTGAGCTAGCTGTCAGCACAGAGCCTGACACGGGGCTCGAATTCAGGGATGTGAGATATGACCTGAGCTGAAGTCGGAGGCTTAACCGACTGAGCCACCCAGGCGCCCCTAAGAGAGAATTTTGAAAGCAGCTAGGGATAAAAGGACCCTAACATACAAAAGGAAACCTATCAGAGTAGTTACAGACCTATCTACTAACACTTGGCAGGCCAGAAAGGAGTGGCAGGAAATCTTCAATGTGATGAACAGAAAAAATATGCAACCAGGAATCCTTTATCCAGCAAGCATGTCATTCAAAATAGGAGAGATAAAGGTGTTCCCAAATAAACAAAAATTGAGAGAATTCATGACCACCAAACCAGTCCTACAAGAAATTGTAAGAGGGACTCTATGAGGGAAATGTTGCAGGGAACAAAGGTAGCAGAGACACCACTACATGCATGAACCTACAGAGAACACAATGACTCTAAACCCATATTTTTCAACAATAACACTGAATGTAAGTGGACTGAATGCTCCAATCAAAAGACACAGGGTAGCAGAATGGATAAAAAACCAAAATCCATCTATTTGCTGTCTACAAGAGGCTCATCTTAGACCTGAAGACACCTTTAGATTGAAAGTAAAAGGATGGAGAAATATCTATTATGTGAGTGGGAGTCAAAAGAAAGCCAGAGTAACCATACTTCTATCAGACAAAGTGGACTTTAAAGTAAAGGCAGTAACAAAAGATGAAGAAGGACATTATATATTAATTGCAGGGTCTCTCCATCAGGAAGAGCTAGCCATTATAAACAGCTACACACTGAATTTAGAAGTACCCAAAACCAGAAAACAATTGATCACAAACGGAAACTATCTTATTGATAAGACTGTGCTTATTGCAGGAGATTTTAATACTCCACTGACAGCAATGGATAGATCAACTGGACAGAAAATCACTAAAAAACAATGGACCTGACCGACACATTGGAACAGAGGGAATTGATAGATATATTTAGAACTCTGCATCCTGAAGCTATGGAATTCTCTTTCTTGTCAAATGCACATGGCGCATTCTCCAAGATAGATCACATACTGGGGCATAAAGCAGCCCTCCATAAATACAAATGAATTGAGATCATATCATGCACACTTTCAGATCACAATGCTATGAAACTTGAAATCAATCACGGTAAAAAGTCTGGAAAATCTCCAAAAATGTGGAGGTTAAAAACCACCCTACTAAAGAATGATTGGGCCAATCAGGCAATTAGATAAGAAATTTAAAAATACATGGAAAGAAATAAAAATGACAATACAACAATCCTAACTCTCTGGGGCTCAGCAGAGAGAGTCCTTAGAGGAAAGTTGATTGCAATTGAGCCTATTTCAACAAATCTAGAAAAAGTGCAAATTCAAAATCTAAATGAGCAATAAAGGAACTAGAAGGGAGGCAGCAAGAGCAACCAAAACCCAGCAGAAGAAGAGAAGTAGTAAATATCAGGGCAGAAATAAACAATATAGAATCCCAAAAAACAGTTGAGCAGATCAATGAAACCAAGAGTTGGTTTTTTGAAAAAATAAGCAAAATTGATAAACCTCTAGCTAGGCTCCTCAGAAAGAAAAGCAAGAATACCCAAACAGACAAAATCATGAGGGTAAATGGATCTATTACAACCAATTGCTCAGAAATACAAGCAATTATCAGGAATACAATAAAACTTATATGCCAACAAAGTGAACAATATAAAAGAAATGGACAAATTCCTAACCACACATGCACTACCTAAATTGAAATGGGAAGAGATAGAAAATATGAACAGACCAATAACTAGTGAAAAAAATCAAATCAGTTATCAAAAATCTCCCAATGAATGAGCCGTGGGCCACAAGGCTTCCCAGGGAAATTCTACCAGACATGTAAAGCAGAGTTAATACCCATTTTTCTCAAGCTATTCCGAAAAAATAGAAATAGAAGGAAAAATTCCAGCACCACTTTGATTCCCAAACCAGACAGAGACCCAACAAAAAAAGAGAACAACAGGCCAATACCTTTAATGAATACAGATGCAAAAATACCCAACAAGATACTAGCACATTGAATTTAACAGCACATAAAAACAATTATCCATCATGATCAAGTGGATTTATTCCTGGGATATGGGGCTGGTTCAACATTTGCAAATCCATCAATGTGATACATCACATTAACAAAAAAAAGATAAAAGCCATATGATCCTATCAATAGATGCAGAAAAAGCATTTGACAAAAAAGAGCATCTTTTCTTAACAAAAACTCTTGAGAAAGTTGAGATAGAACGTACTTAAACATTATAAAAGCAGTTTATGAAGAGCCCACAGCTAATATCATCCTCAATGGGAAAAAAAAATGAGAGCTTTCCCCCTGAAATCAGGAACACGACAAGGATGTCCACTCTCACCACTGTTGTTTAATATAGTGCTGGAAGTCCTAGCATCAGCAATCAGACAACAAAAGGAATAAAAGTCATCAGAATCGGCAAGAAGAAGTCAAACTTTCACTTTTCGCAGATGACATGATACTCTACATGGAAAACCCGACTGACTCCACTAGAAGCCTACTAGAACTGATCCATGAATTCAGCAAAGTTGCAAGGTACAAAATCAACATACAGAAATCGGTTGCATTTTTATACACCAATAATGAAGCAACAGAAAGAGAAATCAAATTCACAATTTTTGTCCCATTCACAATTACACAAAAACCATAAAATACCTAGGAATAAACCTAACCAAAGATGTAAAAGACCTATATGATGAAAACCATAGACAGCTTATGAAAGAAATTGAAGAAGACACAAAGAAATGGAAAAACATTCCATGTTCATGGATCGGAAGAATAGACGTAGATAAAATGTCTTTATTACCTAAAGCAATCTACACATGCAATGCAATTCCCATCAAAATTGCCCCAGCTTCTTCTCAAAGCTAGAACAAACTATCCTCAAATTTGTATGAAAACCACAAAAGACCCCAAATAGCCAAAGTAATACTGAAGAAGAAAACCAAAATGGGAGGCATCACAATCCCAGACTTTAGCCTCTACCACAAAGCTGTCATCATCATGACAGTATGGCATTGGCACACAGACACATAGACCAATGGAATAGAATAGAGAACCTGGAGCGGGACCCACAAATGTATGGCCAAATAATCTTTGACAAAGCAGGAAAGAGTATCCAATGGAAAAAAGACAGCCCCTTTAACAGGTGGTGCTGGGAGAACTGGACATCAACATGTAGAAGAATGAAACTAAGCCACTTTCTTACACCATTCACAAAAATAAACTCAAATTGGATGAAAGATCTGAATGTGAGAAAGGAAACCATCAAAACCTGAGAGGATAAAGCAGGAAATAGCCTCCTTGACCTCAACTGCAGCAATTTCCTACTTGACACATCCCCAAAGGCAAGGGAATCATGAGCAAAAATTAATTATTGGGACCTCATAAAGAGAAAAAGCTTCTGCACTGCAAAGGAAACAAACAAAATAAATTAATAGGTAACCAACAGAATGGGGAAAGATAGTGGCAAATGGCATATCGAATATAGGGCTAGTAACTAAAATCTACAAGGAACTCACCAAACGCCACACCTGAAAAACCCATAATCCATTGAAGAAATGAGCAGAAGACATGAATAGACACTTCTCTAAAGAGGACATCCAGGTGGCCAACAGACACATGAAATGATGCCCAGTATCACTTATCATCAGGGAAATACAAATCAAAACCACACTGAGATACCACCTCATGCTGGTCAGAGTGGCTAAAATGAACAAATCAGGAGACTATAGATGCTGGCAAGGATATGGAGAAACGGGCACCCTTCTGCACTGTTGGTGGGAATGTAAACTGGTGCAGCGGCTCTGGAAAACAGTGTGGAGGTTCCTCAAAAAATTATTAGTCGAACTCCCCTATGACCCAGCAATAGCACTGCTGGGGATTTACCCAATGGATACAGAAATTTTGATGCATAGGGGCACACATACCCCAATGTTCATAGCAGCATTTTCAACAATAGCCAAATCTTGGAAAGAGCCAAAATGTCCATCAACTGATGAATGTATCAAGAAGATGTGGTTTATATATACAATGGAGTACTACATGGCAATGAGAAAGAATGAAATCTGACCATTTGTAGCAAAGTGGATGGACCTGGAGGGTGTCATGCTAAGCGCAATAAGTCAGGCAGAAAAGGACTGATACCATATGTTTTCACTCATACGTCTAGAAGGAGAATCCTAACAAGGGACCATGGGAAGGGGCGGGGGGAAGAAAGTGAGGGAGAAGGAAGGAGGGAAATCATGAGAGACTCTTGAATATTGAAAACAAACTGAGGGCTGAAGAGGGAGGAGGAAAGGGGAAGGGGGTGATGGTCGTAGAGAGGGGGACACTTGTGGGGATGAGCACTGGGTGTTATATGGAAACCAACTTGGCAATAAACTACTAATTAAAAAAATAAAAAAATAAATACATAAAATGATAAAAAAAGACAATCTCTTCAATAAATAGTGTTGGTAAAACTGGACAACTACTGGAAAAGAATGAACCTGGATCAGTTTCTTACACCATCCACAGAAATGCATTCAACACACCTATCAGATGACTAAAATTAATGACAAAGAAAACAACAGGTGTTGGGAGGATGTGGGGAAAAGGAAGTCTCTTACACAGTTGGTGGGAATGCAAACTGGAGCAGTCATTGTGGAAAACGTTATGAGGTTTTCAAAAAGCCAAAAATAAGACTACTTTACAATTCAGCAATCACACTACTGAGTATTTACTGAAAGAATACAAAAACACTAATTCAAAGGGACACATGCACTCTTCTGTTTAGAAGGGCATTATTTACATTAGCCAAGATATGATAGCAGCTCAACTGTCCATTGATTAATGAATAGAGAAGTGGTATGTATATGTACAGTGGAATATTACTCAGCCATAAAAAAGAATGGGAGCTTTCCATTTTCAACAACATGAATGGAACTAGAGAGTACTATGCTGAGTGAAGTAAGTCAGTCCGAGAAAGACAAATACCAAATGTTTTCAACCATATGTGGAATTTATGAAACAAGACAAATGAGCAAAGGAGAAAAAAAGAGATAGAGAGGCAAGATAGAGATAGATAGTTTTTCTGAACTATAGACAGCCAGCTGATGATTGTCAGAGGGGAGGTGGGTAGGGGGATGGGTGATAGGTGGTGGGGATTAAGGGTTGAGGACCAGGTATTGTATGGAAGTGTTCGATTGCTATCTTGTATACCTGAAAGTACTATAACACTGTATATTAACTAACTGGAATTAAAATGAAAACTTTAAAAATCATCCTCCTGTTTCTTTTGGAATAGATGGGGAGATGAAGGGAGAGGCTGAACGGTAGTGAGGTTATGGGTTAGAAGGTGGAATGACTTTTAGAACAAAAACTGTCCTAATCACATGGAATCCAGAGGCTTAGACCATTTTGATAGGCGGCACAGGGTAATCCACTTTAGATGCCTGGAACCCTCTCTGAGCAAGCACAAATTTGTGAGAAAAATTTATTTTATGGATCACAGAGTGTTCCACAAAGTAGAAGCCTTAAATCCAAAAACAACACTAGCTGATGGGAATTGATTATAATGAAACCGTTGGATGTGTTTATATATAAAGGTGTAAGAGTCAGTGTGTTTTTGTGTTTAGAGAGCCCAGCCTTGAAACATCTGGTTTCTTTTGAGCTATCCTTTGATTCCACAAAATGTAGGGTCCAGTACCCTTCTGTCTGAAATTGTCTGAGCGATGATAACACACTGCTGGTCTGTTTCATGATAGGAGTCTGTCCCACACAGTATGGCTGTCCCCACTCAGAGGAGGCAGAATTCACTTCCTGGGCATGTACGGGCAGGCTGAGCAAGTCCACTTCCCCCCACAACTCCCTGCAATTTTCACCAGAACCAGCCTGGAGTGGTCCAAGTTGTACTCCTTAATTTCCCATTTTTATTGGTTCAAATTAACTTGTATTTCCCTCTCATCTTGTGAGTCTAAGACCCATTCATTGAAAGAAAAATGACTTCCTTTGAGCTGTACCCTTGGATCTCTAAAGTTTGTCTCAAACAGACTGTATATAATTCGCCCAGCCAGCCCCTTGCTGTATGACTCTGGGTAAGCCACTCAATTTCTCTGGGCCCTAGTTCATTCATCTGTTAAAAAAAAAAAAAAAAAAAAAGAGGCTGGGGTTGAAGGATATAGAAGGTCTCTCCTAGCTCTAGGTCGGCCCAGCAGGCACGCACACTTATTCGAGTTTCTTTGCTTCATTTCTAAAGAACAAGCTTCTGAGAGTATCTCTGACTGCACTGCAAAGATTAAATAATTATTGACTGAGTCTGTTATTTTATGCTATTCCTTTCCTACTAGCTAATCTACTTTGCAAAATATCCTCTGACCCTAGTGAAAGGAAGAAAATGAAACTGTGAATGTGAAACTCACGTTTCATTCAAGTTAGTTCTACAGATTAGTTCACTAGCCCTCAAATCTCCACGGAGGATAAACACCCACACCAACCCTCCTAATGCTCTTCTGTCGTGGCTGCTGAGGAACTCACTGTACGGAGCGGTCCGCAAGAAGGGAGATCTTTTCCGTCAAAGCCAACAGTGCTAAGGATTTGTAAAGATTACGAAGCTTTAATTTAAATGTAAAGTTTAAAAAATTTAAATCAAAACTCATTAACACTGAGTGCTTAAAGACATTCTAACCAATCCCTACTGCAAAGCATGTGCTCTGGTTGCGCATGTGTGCAGTGTTGCGGTTTCTGCCTGATTTCTCTCTGACACTTTGGTTCCTCACTGCCTCCCCTCACCGCACCCAGCCCCCTGGGCAGCACCATGGCTGTCATTTGGACGAGATTTTCTGATCTCGGGTTCAGGATTTTCTATTTCCTAATGAAAATAAATATATTTAAAAAATACTAAAGATCCATGTCAAATTCTACTATAGTACTTTAAACAGGCAAAATTTTTAAATAGGAAAAAATTAACAAAATAGGCAGGCTTAGAGTCTATCTTTCTGGGAGTTTTCTGGGCTTGGCTTGAAAAATATACCTACACCCCAATGATAGAAACTAGCTGGAAAGCCCCAGCCCGCAAAGCACATCTGGCCTGCTGCTGGGTACTGTACTTTTCTTGAGTTAAGATTATTTTTACATTCTTAAATGGTTGTATAAGTACCCACATAATACCCCCAATTTTGCCCCTTGCGCCTTAAAGACAAAAATATTTACCATCTGGCTGTTTAAGAGAAATTTGCCAACCTTTACTCTAATTGAAAGGGATAAATGACTCATTTAGTGTTTCAGTAATGCCCCTGAAAGGTATATGTAGCACAACGCAGAAACCTTTGGTAAAAAAGAATGAGAACATTTTATTCACATGATGCACTAGTACTTATGTTTATAAATGTGTCTTTGATGAAATGACCAATTAGATTCATCTTGTTGATATGATTCAGAGTCCTGATAGCAGATTGTTCCACTTAGTAGGCAAACAATAACCTCCCCCACAGATAAGTTTATACCAAATAAAAATACAGTTAAAGAGAAGTTTGTCAGAGGATCCAGTTTTGTATGGCTGTAATGGGTATATAAATTATTCTGAGAATAGCCTGGACTATTTAAATGCCTCTAACTCCAGTTATAACCTTGTTTTCCCTCATGCATATTGTTGCTATATATGTTTATAGGAAAATTCCCATGTAGTGCCAAAGCTCTGTCCTGGGCAACGTAAACAGTAGTGCTTTTCTAACTATGAAAAAGATAAAGTGTATATCGACTGGTTAATACTTGGAAAAGGAAGGCCATCTCTTTAATGCTGTACACCCAGCCAAGAGAAATAGATGGATCATCAGGTTTTACCAAGGGAGTTCACAGTAGTCTCTGATAGGATGGAATAATATCTTTGAACGTTTCAAAACACAGATAAGATTAACTCATTTGTATTTCTTGGGAATTACTCTTGAAACAATGACAAGTTCTAGCCAGGTTTAGGCTATTCTGGCATACGGTCAATATCGCCACCTGCTGGCGTAACTGAGGAAGGCTACTTGTGTGAGCATTTGTTTTACAGAAAGTATGTGATAAAAATAAATCGTGGTGCAAAACCCCATTATTTCAAAATTCAGTCTCTTTCCTCCTCTTTGACAACAGATTTAACAGAAATGTGACTTTATATGCATGCTTTTTTATATTAGTGGATATGTATTGGAATCACATTTGGCTACAAAATATTTCCAGTATACTTATAAAAGTTATAGGAGTATTCTAAATCTTCGTGGTACTATTCATTCCCTTTGTAAATACTTCCGGTTCTAACTATTGTCTTTTTATTCTCAAAATGTATCCATAGTGGAGACAAGTTAAGCATAAGAGGGTGAGACTTACATCAGCCATTTGCTTCTCGTGTTGGCAGCGTTTATTAAATATTTGGTGGAGAGGAAGTTTAAAATTGCTAGTTAAGGTGAGGGTCCGTAGTTACTAATTATTGTACTTTAAATCATTCTTCACTGATAATGAAATCTATTATTTTAATGGTTAAAATCTTTTCTTTTAATGGTGCTACATTGGTTTTGTCATAATGGTCCTCATGTTTACGTCTGCATTACCCATTCATTGCAAACATTTACTTGCCAATAAATGTGCTGAGAACCATAGATTTGATTTTGTAAATTCCTTTAACCAAATATTTTTGCTACTGTCTCTGTAATATGGTTGCATATTTCACATTATTTTCATTAATTTTTGAATAGAATATTTGCAAACAGGAGCTTCATGGAAGAAACACAAATAAGCAGCATTTGTGCAATTAAAATGGGCCAAATGCTTTACAAAGCAGGTTAGAGAAGGAAGGGTTGATTCAAGGAAGTCTCCACAAAAGCTCGTATCAGGGAAAATACTGAAATCTGCACAAAATGACAATACCACACTTAAATGTTTCAACTTATGTAACCTGAAAAACATAAATGCCCCAAAGAGGAAAGTTTCTATTCCTAGGCAAGATTTTAGAATTGCAAGCTAAAACACAAACAAATAAAACCTGAAAAACTATTAATTATAGGTTTAGAATTTAAAACAACTTTTATAATATTGGAGGTTGGGGTAGATAACTAAAAGTATGTCTGTATGAGCACATAAATAAAATATTTTGGTTAAAAACATATTTTGGTTTGTGTCCATACAGCAACACAACTTATTTTCAGCAATTCTGTCTCCTTGGACTCTAAGTAAGTTTTAAGATTTTTGGAGAATAGCCCAGAGTATCTTATTTAGTGGTTAAAATCTAGTTGGAGTGCTTGGCATTTGTTTTTCTTTACACATTAGTTCAAACTACTACTCACTAGAATAATAGTTTTTGAACTCAGTTTTTGAACTGAAAGATACCATACCAGCCACCCAATTCAATGCTCCCTGGTGAGGGAGGCAGAGCCCTTCTATGGCCAAGTTCAGTCATCTAAGTATCAGAACGTGTTTCTGAGTCAGGACTGGGATGGAGGCTAAAATAAGTAGGGAGGGATTGTAGATTGCACTCTACTTTCTAATGAGTGAATTTACATACTACTATCTTTTTTTTTTTTTTTTTTTGGCTGTTGCTCACACATTAATTCATTATTTGGTCCACTTTGTTTCCATCATATTTTAAAACAATCTTTTGGATCTATAAATATTTTTAATTTATATGTGTGCTGATGTATAAAATGTACAACATAAAAACCCAATAGGGTCCATGCAATTTGAAAGTTAGAGTCTTACATTAAAAGTTGAGTTTGCAGATAGATTTTAGCACTCCTGACAACTATCAGATATGCTGAAGGACACAGGGAGGACGTGTGGCTGCTGCTGAATGAGGAAGAGGTCAGTGATTGAAACGATCGTGCTCCTGAATCATTACACTCCGACTGTCTTTTCTACTCTTCAAAGAAATTATTCCAAATGATGAGTCTTCCTAGTCAATTATTCATCTATCTATCTATCCATCCATGCCAATTATGGGAACCCCTGTATTAAATAATATGTGGAAAGAGAAAAGAGGATTTTTTAAAATAAGTACTGTTGTATTTTTCCTAATTCTCAGTTTTCTTCTTGCAGGTATTTTGAATCCACTTTTCAAGCAGACCAGACTCGGAATTTTCCTTTCCTTTTTCTTCTTTTTAGCCCCAATCCCCAGGGCTCCTTTCTGTTCGGTAGCAACATGTTTTATTAATAAGGATTCCTGAGATATCTAGTTTAGATGCATATCTAGACGCTGGCACACTGTATTTTCATATTAAATTAATATGGATTAGTCCATGTAGGACTGCTGTATTTTTCTAAATGCTTATTTATTTTTAAGAAGCGGGGACAGGGGCAGAGAGAGAGGTGGACAGAGGATCCAAAGCGGGCTCTGTGCTGACAGCAGCGAGCCCAGTGTGGGGCTCAAACTCACGAACTGCACAAGGTCATGACTTGGGAGCAGTGAGATGCTCAACCAATTGTGGCGCCCAGGGCCCCTGGACCAGCTGCATTTTTGCCTCAGTGCTTTAAATGTATACAGTAAATCCTTCTTCTATCTCAAAAATATGCTTTAATAATATAAATTTTATACACTCCTAGTAGTGATCATAATTTGGTAGATTATCTATGGACAAATGTTTTTCCCTATCTTTATCTGGGATCTTTGCTGTAACTCACTTGAATTTTTAGTCTGGCTACTTTGGTGTTGTTCACAGGTATGAATTTCGTGGAGAAGTATCAACTGGATAAAAACCATGTATCATGAGGATGTTGTCCATATCAGTTGGAAAAGAGCCATGTAAATAAATACACATGCTGTAAAAAACTTTGGGTTTTTTTTTTTTTCTTAAACAACTTGGAAATGTATGATTTCATATAGTAAGAAATCCAGAGGTAAGAGATTCTGGACTCAGCAGCTGAGTCCCATCACAAACAATTCAAGTTTTTTACATGTTTCCTGGCACCTTCCGAAATGTAGTAGACAGTAAACTTTTGGACCCCTCCCCAAAGAGACCTACAACCTAATTCCTGGAACTTGTGAACATTACAAGAAACAGCCTTAGAAAAAAGGATTCTTTTTTATTGCAAATATTTGCCTGCATTAAAAAAAAGTTTATTTATTTATTTTGAGAGAAATAGTGAGTGGGGGAGGGAATGAGAGAGGGGAAGGGAGGGTCTCAGGCGGGCCCCCCACGGTCAGTGCAGAGCCCGATATGGGGCTCAGCCTCATAAACTGTGAGATTTGTGACCTGAGCTAAAATCAAGATTCGGATACTTAACCTACTGAGCCACCAGGTGCCCTGTTGTCTGCATTTTTTTAAGCAAATATATTCATTGCTATGTGTTATTTGCCACGGCTCACTGTAAACAAAATGTTACCTTATAGTATGTAGGCGTACATGTTATTGCCCACAAACCAAATTAGCATATGGCATGTAACAGTCACATCATTTGAAGATCTGAAAATGATGTTTTAAGCATTTTACATCCTAATATTATATATTACTTATATATAGCCTACTCACCATGTTGCAGTTATGTTTTAGGAAATTGGTTGGGGTTTTGGGTTGCCATACAATGTAGCATAACTTTTTTCCATTTATGAGCAGTGGGAAATAGGTTTGTAGCGTTTTTTCACAGAACTTCTGATTTTCAGGAAGAAGTGGAATGCTAGCAGCCACATCTGCACCACTGCCATTCTTGCCTCAGCTACTACAGTCGCCTTCTATTGGGTCTTTCTGCTTCCATTCCTGCCTTTTCAGTTTTCTAACAAGGTCATGAGGGTGACTTTTAAAAACTGTGATAAAGGGAGCCTGGTTGGGTCAGTTGGTTAAGCGTCCAACTTCAGCTCAGGTCATGATCTTGAGGTTCATGAGGTCCAGTCCACATCAAACTCTACTGACAGCTCAGAGCCTGGAGCCTGCTTCAGATTCTGTCTCCCTCTCTCCCTGCCCCTCCCTCACTCATGCTTTCTTTCTCTCTCTCTCTCTCTCAAAAATAACATTAACAAAATATTTAAAAATTGTGGTAGAATGGGGCACCTGGGAGGTTCGGGATCTCAGGTTGAGGGTCTGACCTCAGCTCAGGTCAGTGGCTCACGTCATGATCTCATGGTTCATCAGTTGGAGCACCACATCAGTCTCGCTGCTGTCAGCCTGTCAGCACAGAGCCACTTTGGATCCTTTGTCTTCCTCAGTCTGCCCCTCCTCCTCTTGTGTTCTCCCAAATATAAATATTTTTAAAAATATGATAGGATATACCTAAGATTCAGCGGCATTATGTACATTCCCTTTATTGTGCAACCATCCATTTCCAGAACTTCAGTGCAAGCCTTATGTTTACACCATGCATGGTCCCCATCCCTCCCCAGCACTGCGCCCAGGGGCCCATAGCAGGGGGCATACTTGGGAAAGCATGGCTGTAGGGACCCAAGGAGATGATGAACTTCTAGTGCTTTGGAAAAACTAATATTTGGGAAGGGGATGGGTAATCTATTTTTTGCCATCTTTAAAATATACTATATAAAGTAAGCATATTCCCAAATTCGTCACTAAGGCATAGGTTCATGACCAAGACAGACCAGAAATGACAAGGGCTCAGTGTCACCAATAGTCCAGCTCTAGAAATAATAGTAACAGAAACCACTTCAGACCCATCAGAATGGCAACAATGAGAAGGATGGATGAGTCAAGGCTTGATGAGAATGTGGGGAGACAGGGCGTTGCTAACAAGAGTGCAAACTGGTACAGTCATTCTGGAAACTGTCAGTTCCTTTGTGAAATAAAGTGTGCATCTGTCCTCTGACCCAGCAATCCCTCTCTTGAAGTTGTGCAATGTGCCGCTTTCACAACTCTAAGCTGTGGCCCTGATTCAAGACCACAAAGTGAACTGCCAGAATATATGGGAATGGGTCCTCATGCGTGCCAGGTAGACCAAGGATCTAGGTCTGCCGCAACAACAATGCCTGAAAAAGAGAAGTACAGCCAACATATTTCTCACATTGAAAAGGAAAGCATTCATGCCACTGGAGGAATTCTCAAGTCATTGTGGACTCTGTGAAGTGCCCGAAGCTGTGAGCCTCCTTGGGAGAGAAGGCAGGAAGGTTGTGTGGAGGGACTGAGGACTTAGGGCCACAGTCCTGGGACACTGGGTGCTGGGGACCCATGTGGATTTAGCACAGAGGGAGTGTAGAATGCTGCATGGCATCTTCCCTTGGAGGGCCCGTTGGCAGGGTGGGGGTGGAGGTGGGGTAACGAGCACTGAGGTGGTGCAGAAAGGCAATGAGAACCATGATAGAAATGGAGGCTGGGTAATGACAGGGCTTTCCCTTACTTGGAAGTAGACCGTGGTGGAGGATTTCAGGATGTCCAGATGATCCAGAAGAAGACAAGAAAGTGCATGTTTGTGATCCAGGAACTCTTGCCAGTCTGTAGGTGGAGGCTTGAGTTAGTTCTGATTAAATCTGGAAAAGTGAAGAAAATGAGGCAGTACCTGCAGCTCTCCAGGTGTTGGGAAGCAGTTCCTACACGCTGCCCTCATGTAAATATCCCTTTTCTTAGGGATCCCTTTCCTTGGACAGCTATCTGTGAAAAAAGGACACTGGACCACTTTCTCACACCATACCCAAAAATACACTTCAAATGAATTAAGGACCTAAATGTGAGACCTGAAACCATAAAAATCTTAGAAGAAAGCACTGGCAGTAATTTCTCTGACATTGTCCCTAACATTTTTTAAGATCTCCTGAGGCAAGGGAAACAAAAGTAAAAATAAACCACCGGGACTACATAAAAATAAAAACAACTTCAGCACAGTGAAGGAAATAACCAAGAAAATGAAATGACAACCCATTGAATGGGAGAAGATATTTGCAAGTGACCCATCTGATAATGGGTTAGTATCCAAAATATATAAATAACATATATAACTCAATGCCAAAAGCCCAACAAATAATCCAATGAAAAAATGGGCAGAAGACACTAACAAATGGGGAGAAGACATTTCTCCAAAGAAGACATACAGATGGCCTACAGACACATGAAAAGGTACTCAACATCACTCATCATCAGGGAAATACAAGTCAAAGCCACAATGAGATATGCCCTCCTACCTGTCAGAATGGCTAAATAAAAAACTTAAAATAACAAGTGTTGGTGAGGATGTGGAGTAATGCACTGTTGGTGCAAACTGGTGCAGACACTGTGGAAAATAATATGGAGATTCCTCAGAAAGTTAAAAATAGAACTACACCATACTATAACAATCACGCTACTGGGTATTTTTTACCTGAAGAATCCAAAAACACTAATTTGAAGGGATATATATGCAGCCCTATGTTTATTGCAGCATTATTTACAATAGCCAAATTATGGATGCAGCCCAAGTATCCACCAATTTATGATGGATAGAAAAGGGGATATATATCATATATATATCTTATATATATATATATATACACATACAATGGAATATTGTTCAGTCATAAAAAAGAGTGAACTTTTGCCATTTGCAACAATGCAGATGAATCTAGAGAATATAATGCTGCATGAAATAAGCCAGTCAGAAAAAAACAAATGCCACATAATTTCACTCATATATGGAATTTAAGAAACAAAACAAATGAACAAATGAAGAAAAAGAAAGACAAACCACAAACCAAAAAATAGTTCTCTTAACTATTGAGAATGAACTGGTGGTTACCAGAGAGGAGGTTGGTGAGGAATGGGTGAAACAGATAAAGGATATTAAGAGTAATTAAAAAAAACATATAAATCCTATGCCAATGTTGGGCTTGAATTCACAACCTCATGATAGAGAGTTAGGTGCTCTACTGGCTGAGCCAGCTGGGCCCCCCAGGAGTGTGCTTGTCGTGAAGTGCACTGAGAAATGAATAGAATTGGTGAATCATTATTGTACACCTGAAACTAATATATCACTCTATGTTAACTGGAATTAAAATTTTAAAAAGATGCATCAATATAAACTCATTTTTGTAAAAGCCACTTGTGATAGGAATGTATATTGCCAGCATAAAAATATAAAATGACTCTGAAATAAAAGATTTTTAAAGTATATAACATTTTTATTTTTTCAAATGTTTTTATTTATTTTTGAGAGAGAGAGAGATAGACTGTGAGTGGGGGAGGGCAAAGAGAGAGGGAGACACAGAATCTGAAGCAGGATCTAGGTTGTGAGCTGTCAGCACAGAACCTGATGTGGGGCTTGAACCTGTGAACTACAAAATCAAGACCCAAGCTGAAGTCAGACGCTTAACCAAATGAGCCACCCAGGTGCCCCAATAAATAATCCTTTTAAAAATTAGATTATGACTTTCTTTGCCAACTTTTATTCTGCATTGTATCTCCATGATTTGGCACAGAGTCTGGGACACAGTGGTTCTCAGTAAATGTTCACTAACAAGGCAAACAAGGAGACAAGGCAGACTACAAACAGTCTGGCCTTGTGGAGGCCAGAATAAGGCAGGGGGAACATGGAGTCCTAGCCATTCAGGGGAATTTCTCCAACCCTCCTGATCCCCCTTTTTTCTTTAACAAAAGGGTTTACAGGCTTAGCCCAGATCATTTGCTCAAACACTTGGTCAGGGTAGAGTCACTGTTGGGGTGCTTGGATGGCTCAGTCAATTAATCATATGATTCTTAATTTTGGGTCAGGTCAGGATCTCACAGTTCATGAGATCGAACCCCACATCAGGCTCCATGCTGTTTGTGCAGGTCCTGCTTGGGATTCTCTCTCTCTCCCCCTCTCTCTCTGCCCCACTCCCTATCTCTCAAAATAAATAAATAAACATTTTCTTAAGACTTTGGAAGATTATCCATTCCAAATTGCACTTTTAACTCAGTTTTCATACTGATCTGTCCCATAACCACTAAAGTTCCAGTTAGACTCTGGCCATTTGTAGGAAAGTGCATGGACCTCAAGGGTGTCATGCTAAGTGAACTAAGTCAGGCGGAGAAGGACAGATACCATATGTTTGCACTCATAGGTCTAACAGGAGAACAGGAGAAGGCTAATGGAGGACCAGAGGGAGGGGAAGAGGGAAAGAGAGTTGGGGAGAGAGAGGGACGCAAAACTTGAGAGACTATTGAATACTGAAAACGAACTGAGGGTTGAAGGGGAAGGGGGAGGGGGGGAAAGAGGTGGTGGTGATGGAGGAGGGCACTTGTGGGGAAGAGCACTGGGTGTTGTATGGAAACCAATTTGACAATAAACTATTTAAAAAAATAAATAAATAAACTTACTGACCTAGGGCAAAAAAAATAAAAGAAACTTGAATAATGGGTGGAAATGGAAAAACAAATTACTCTCATCCCAAGGGCTTTTTCACATAGTAGGAATTTAATTCACATTTCTCCAGTGATTTATTTTCCTGGAATACATATGCTTTCTTGTAATGCTGTGTACCTGGTAGTCCATAAAAAAAAAGAGGGGAATTTGTTTCTAAAACTTGAAAGAGAAGAATTATTGAAAATTTAACTGCTTAAAAGATTTTTTGTTTCTGTATTTAATTTCTACAAATCTTAGCTGATAGAGTTTAGTTTTGGTCTCTGTATGGTATTTGATAGTTTCCAACTGAATCAAAATCTATAGCCACATTAAATGTTAGTCCCTGGATTGGAGACTGTGGAATCAGTTAGTGAAATCCATTAAGGTTGATTTATCCATTTTACAAAAAACAAATGTAAACACACTCTTTTTAGATAGGATCTGTTGAGTTAGTGGCTAATAGTATTGATATAGGCCCATGTTGACCAAGGTTTTAGCCATTTCTTAAATAGTTTATCTTATCTTTGGGAGTGAAATGCATTTCAGTGTTTTCCAATTATGTTAATACATGTCTATGAACATGAAAGCAATCACAGATTATATGTGAGATAGCCTTTGGAATACCTGCACTACACACTGAGTAGGGCAGGTGTTTCCACAGTTCACCTG
Source organism: Suricata suricatta (assembly GCF_006229205.1). Lineage (NCBI taxonomy): Eukaryota > Metazoa > Chordata > Mammalia > Carnivora > Herpestidae > Suricata > Suricata suricatta. Next base: position 25,656,108 of record NC_043706.1, on the reverse strand, counting down.
GATCTGCTTTACCTCTCACCTCCAAGTACATGAGAAAATTGCATTTCCTTATCCCAGCATTTAGTCATGGCATGTCACTTGCTTTTGTCAACAAAATATAGTGCATGATCTTCTAGCCTTTTGTTCACCTACCCAGCTATCATGGACACATGTTTCACTTGGTCCCTCCATCAGTCTTGAACCCTGAATAACTGGGATGAGCAGGGCCAATCCTCTGAACTATGATGGGAATGTGGACTTTTAGTAAGAAACAAGCTGAGTTATTTAGGTTGTCTATTACTACAGCATAACATAGCCAGTCCTGATTGGTAAGGAAAACTACATGTTTATAAACACAAAAGTACATATGTGGGTAAAATGCATAGAGTTAGACAGAAAATAATAAGAATAATTAACACAGCCATGCATTCACCAAATTGTTTTTCCCTTCTTTGTGAAGTTGGGCACAAAGATAGGCAACATTGTTCAGCTTCTCTTGCAGTAGGTCTTCTCAATGAAATGTGGAAAGAAGAGCTATCAGCCTTTTTGAGGCCTGACCCAAAGAACACTTCTCAATTTCCTATATGTTCTTTCCTGTTTCTTGTCACCCAGATATAGAGAATTCAGGGAGACCTCTGAGGCTCTGGGACGTGGTGGATGGGAGAAGCATGGGTCCCTAAGTGACTGCAGAGGTCAGAGCTCTCACACTGCCCCATGATGGATGGTGGGCTGTGATTTGTAATTTGAGTGATAAAAAACAAATAAACCCAAGTCATCTTTATTTTAGTTAAGCCACAGAGATTTTGGAGTTGAAATTGGCAATCATTGGATATTTTAGTTTGAAATGAGGAATACTTGGGTACTTCCTTAAAATAAAAGATACCCATTTTAAAATTGCAAACCAGTATCGTGCTTTATGAAGAAATACAAATATTCTCACTAAAGTTAGGAACAAGGGATGTCCACAATCATCATTATTAGTTAGCATTGTTCTGGCACTACTAGCCAGTGCAATTAGATAAGAGAAAGAACTCATGGGTTTAAGCTCTACCAGAAAAGTCATGGGAGGCAAGCCCATGAATAGACAAGCCCTAAAACCTCCAGAGATTTCAGGTTTCAGAATTTGATAAAGGGCATAAAATCCATGTAGAATAAATGGATCACATAATAAATGATGTTAGGACAATAGGGTAAACATTTGAATAAAACTGGATCCCTATCTTAAATATTAGCTCCATATAAATTCTAGACCCACTGAAGCTTTAAATGTTAAACAAATGGAAAAATGAACACAATATAAGAGAATATGAATTTAAAAAATAATCTTTGAATGGGAAAGGCCTTTCTAGTTATTATACGACATTCAGAAGTCATAAAAACAAAGATTGTTACATTTAAATATATAAAATTTCTGAAAGCTCCAAAGTAAAAACAAAAAGTAGGAAAAATACTTAAAAGCCATTTCATAAGCAAAGGTTTAATTTTTCTAATATTGAAAATACTTATGAATCAATTAGAAGTTTTGACAGTTTTTATAAGTGTGGGAAAAGGATATACATAAACAAGTCTTTGAAAAGTAAATACAAATCAGTCCCTTTTATCAAGCTTTTTACTGTGGAAACTTCAGGCCTATGCTAAAGTAGGCAGAACAGTACAATCAACTTCCCCTGCCTATACCCATCACCCAAATTCAACATTTATCATGGCCAGTCTTATTTTGTCATGTACCTCCATCGGAAATGCCATATTTTAACATTTGCTAAACAGTGGTCACCACAATAAGAATTCTTGTTACTATCTGTCACCATACAAAGTTTTTATGATATGATAGGCTATATTCCCTATGTTGTGCATTACAGCCCTGGTCTTAGTTATTTTAAAACTGGAAGATTTTAAATATTCATTTATTTGATTATGTATTAGTTTGATTATTTTATATGCTTGTCTACTTTGGGGTTTTTTAGTCTATAAACTTATGTTGTTCTATACTTAGTTTTTGTATCACTATTTATATTTTCATTCAATCAATAGATGCTTATTTGAGTAAAAAAAGAAATATCATATTATACCTATTAAAAAGGTAGAGATAAAAAAAATTCAACATACTTTACTGGAAAAAATAAAAGAAAAAGAAGTCTCATGTATTGTTGGAAGAAATATAAACCATTTATAATCTCGAGGGGTATGGGATTTGTTTTTATTTATAAAAACAATAAACAGTTTGACCCAGAAAGTCTTTTATGCAACTTTACTTACACATGTGCAAAACAACATGCCTACAAAGTTATTAATTATAATAGACAATGATTGGTTGAAGTAAATGCTAGTACTTTGCAGGTATTTTTTTAAAAAGGAGGATATTGCATTGATAGAGAGTGACTCCCAAGCTCTACTGGGAGGTGAAATGCAAGGTGCAGAACAGTGTGATAGTATAAGCTCCCACTTGAGCAAAACAAAACCATTGGTAACTGTGAGTGCCCAGGGGCCACTTCAGGAGGAAACTTGGTGGCTCGGGGATAAGCACAGAGGAGAGAAGTTCAGTCTTCCTCTATATCTTCTCTTGAATTACATATCATTTCCAAGCACTCACTATTCAAACACAATATTGAGTTAACAATTAAAAAACAAAGTCTGGCAACCACCACACTATATGTTTAAGCAAAGCACACCACTTGGCTCCTGTCAGCCAGCAAATAGAAATGATGCCTTCTCTTTGGAAATAAAAAAAATGACTCATGTAAAAAATATTAATCTTTCAAATCTAAAAGAAATTTGCGACCCCTGATCTTGGTTTGTAGTTATAATTATAACTGTAAAGGATCATAATTCTGTGAGGAACATATACTTGAGCTAAGAAAAGCAATAAAAATGAGAAAGTATTGACTCTTGTTCTGAGAAATAAATATCCTGTGGAATGTACTGTGTGCCAGGATTCACACACACACACACACACACACACACACACACACACACACACACACACCACTCCTATCTTGGCAACTTGGTTCTCTTCCCGAGTAGAATGAAATAACACACGGATGCATAGGAAAGCAAAGGCTGGCTTATAACATGTAGTTTTAGGTCCCTTAGCTGAGTCTTGGCGCTTGAGAGGAGGCTCTGTTTGATCAAACACCATGTGTTCTGAACTGCATTTTATTTTACAGCTTTCCAAAGAGCTGTCCAAAATGCTCCCCACCGCCTTTCCACAGAGGAACCCCAGCCATTTCAATGTGTGTTTCTCTCACCCAGCTGGCCGGACTGGAAGGCATGTGCTAGGTGCCAAGAGGCCCCTTGTCCCTCAAGGAGGAGGTGATGTTGGAGGTGTTTTCTGTTTCATTCCATCATTGAGGATTGCTGTCCATTACCCCTCCCTGCACTCTTAAGAGTAGCCTGGCACCAGGATTGACCGACTAGCCTTTGCAAGTAGGTGGTTATGCTGTTTAAAATGGACTTTATACCTACAGTTTTAGAATTTTATAACTCTTATAAGAAATAATGAATCTACACAATTTAGTAGTACAAAATTTCTCTACAGTTAACCCAGCTGAAAACCCTGGAATGACACTGAAACTCACCGTAATCAATGTTCCAGCTTCCGTGAAGCAATACTTGCTTGTCCAACTGCTAACTGACCAATACATTTTTGTTGAGCCCTTACCATGTGTAAGGCTCTGTTCTGGGTGCTAAGGATATGATGATAAGTAGAAAGAAAGACGTAGGCCCTCCTGAAACCAATAATCTAGTGATGTAAGATTTATATTTTGTGTTAAACATTCAGTCTCACCTTGGAGTGGATACTGTCCTGCTTGGATCAGCCACTCAGACCAGTGGATCCAAGCCACTCAGATTCCCACAGTGCTGGCAGATTCTTTCAGACTCATTAGTATTGGCAGCTGCCAGCCTTCAGCTGGGAGCTTCATTGAGTCTGCCCTTGGCGGAAGAAAATGGCTTAGGTCCAAGGTCTCATCCCTTTCTGGGAGGCATCTGCATCTGATCAGGAATTTCCCAGGATGGGTACAAAGCAAAGACATGGTCCTCCTTCTGGCTCCTGGGACTGATGTTTTTTCTTGTCCTTTTCCTGCAAATGTCCTAATTCTTTTGCTAAGAATTAAAGAACATAATGACTTAGCTCAATTTTTAACGTTTTAATTTATTTTTCAGTGTGGGGGTGGGGGGAGAGAGAGACAGAGAGAGAGAGAGAGAGAGGGAGCACAGGAGAGGAGTAGAGAAAGAGAGGAAGACAGAGGATCTGAAGCAGGCTCTAGGTTCTACTCCATTACCGCAGAGCCTGATGTGGAGCTTGAACCCATGAACCATGAAATCATGACCTGAGCCAAAGTCAGAAATTTAACCTATTGAGCCACCCAGCCTCCCCGACTTTGTTCATTTCTTAATCTTACTCTTCCTTCTGTTTGGATACACTATTTCCTTGAAATTTGTGGCCCAATTACAAATATATTTTTAGACTAGTTGTTTAAATTGGGTGTCTTTTTCCCCAACCCTCTTTGATACTTAAACTAGTATTTTAAAGGTGGTCTTCCAAACTGGAAACTTTTCTTGCCTTTAGAACCTTATAAATGAAAGTAAGATTTAAATTTATTTAAAATAAATGGTTCAAAACAAGCAAACATGAGGTTCACTGGAAGAACTAAATTCATACTATTTGGCTTTAAAATATTTCTAAGAGATGATCAAAGGATATGATTTACATGTGCTGTAACAGCTTTCTGTTTGTTGCAAATGACAGAAAACACTACTGGAACTGGTTTTAACATAAACCAGTGGTTCTCAACCCGGGCTGATTTAGCCCCACAGGAGACACCTGGCAATGTCTAGGGACATTTTTGGTTGTCATTACTGAGAATGTGTATCTAGGGGGTAGAGGCCAGGGATGCTGCTCAACATCCTTCAATGCACAGAATGGCTCCGCCACAAAGAATCATCTAGGCTAAATGTCAATAGAACTGCCTTTGACAGTTCCTGATGTTAATGACAATGACATCTTTGGGCACCATACCCTTACAGCCTATCCTTCAGAGGGAGAAAGGAATTTGCTTCTGGTAGTCTTCTCTGGAGGGAGAGAACATTCTTGTTTCCTACAAGTTCCAGCAAACAGGTGTCTCAGTCTTACCGCCTCAGGTGTTTATGCTCTCTGTGGCCATGAGCCAGTGTGGGAGATGTTGACAGCTTAACTCAGGGCCTGATACTGGAGCTCGGCATGGAGTGGAGGGGTCCCTAGAAGGAAAGTGATGTATTGTTTCATCAAAAGAAAAACAAATGTACAGGTAGTAGCAGGAATGGGGGAGTGAGATGTCCTTTCTACTGATTCTGCCAACTAAAGACTAGGACTTAGGTGCAGATACTCAGTAATGTGTATTTTGGGTGTTTTCTTTACCTAATCAATGAAATATGGTAAAAGTGAAAGCCACGGTTCCCCACTGTAGTCAGATTGCTCTAGCACCACCAAGATATGCTTCTCTGATAAGCAGCCTCTGACATGAGTATCTGGGGCCTGAAGCAATTCTGAGCCCATACAGTTAATCCCATTGGAACCAGGAATCCTTCTGCAGAACCTAAGTTCTGTATGTGTATGTGTTTGCATATGTGTGTGTGCATACAGGTATTAGGGTAGTGATTATGGGAAATGTTCTTGTTTCACCTAAAACTCAAAAACCTTTAGAATAAATAGTGTTTCTCAATCTGCTTTTTCTCAATTTCTGTTTCTACCTTCCCCACCCTCATTAAGAATTATTGCATACAATGAGAAATAAGATTAATAACCAATACTGTTGAGTGCTTACTAGGTGCTCAGTACAATGCATCTTAAATACACATTGCCCCAAGTGCCCATCAGAAGCATTTATTCCCTTAGAAGATGAAGAATTGGTTGAAGAGCTTAGGCAAGACTAAGTGGCACGGGACAATGTGGGGCCCAGCAAGACATGGAGAATTGGTGCTCTAAATCTGGTCAGAGCACTGTTGTTCACAAATATAGCTCTACACTGCTGGGCTCTGTTTGGATGTGACCTGGTTTAGTTAGTGGAATGAATGTAAATGGGAGTGACACCTGCTACTTTTGGGTAGTAGCTTTGGCAGCCAGTACATGGTCCTCTGTGTTCTTTTCCCCTCGGCTCCAGTGACAGCCATGTTCCAGGTAGAACCTGTCCCATTAGCCTGGGTCCTGAGGGGTCAAGCATGCCTAGAGTGACCTGAAATGGTCATGTATTGTGATCAAGTGAAAAATCGTTGATGGAGTAAGTCCCTGGGATTTGGGGGTTATTTGTTATCCTAGCATACTATGGTTAATTGTGACTGATCCAAGGGCCCTTGGATCTTTTAAATTTATAAGATTTGGATCCCTAGAGTAAAAGGCTGAGAGTAAAGCAAGTCAGACAGCATTTTGATAACTATCCCACTGGCCTATGGTTACTCACTGGGGAGCTGAAGTGTGCTAGAGGATTTACAACAATGAAATTGTGGCGGTGTTGGGTTCCACGATCCCACACATCCTGTGGACAAGAGTGAGTGGGGGAGTGGTGGGTGTCAGGGAGCATAGTGTGGGAGGTACTCAGAGGTTCATAATCTGATTTCTATGTAGACTTTTTCCTATTATGAAAAAATGAAGTAAGGACTTGTAGGATCTTTTATATGAGATAAAATTAGGTCCAGATGCTTTCACTGGTCAATTCTTCCAAACATTTAAGGATGAAACAATAATGATGTTACAGAAACTTTTCCAGAACATAGGAAAAAAGGGAGTGCTTTCTCTTTTTACATGCCAGTCCACTTTGAGTATCAATACCTGAAAAGGACATTAAAGAAAGAATATTATCAGATGCTAAGTTTTCTAAGAAAATATTAGCAAACTGAATCCAGTAATATATAAAAAGGATAATACCTCATATTTAAGTGTGGCTTATTCCAGGAATCAGAGTGGTTTAACATTTGAGACTCAATCAACATATTTCATCAGATTACTAGAAAAAAGGGGAAACCATATGACCATCTTGATGGATGAAGAAAAGAATGGACTAAATTCAACACTCCTTTATGATAAAGACTCCCAGCAAACTAGAGATGGAAAGAAACTTTCCTAAGCTGATTAAGAATATTTCCAAAAATCCACAGCAGTGAAATCATACATGACGGTGAAATCACACATGGAACACTTTGGGGAAGCTGAGGCCTTAACCAAGTTGGCTTCAGACCCATGCCTGAGTCCCCCACAAACGCTTGTTTGCTTGAAGCACGTGTGTGTGTGTGTGTGTGTGTGTGTGTGTGAGTGTGTGTTTGTGTGTGTATACCCACATATATATCAGGTTCATAAACTTTGTAATACTTTCTCTCCAAAAAGACCCTAAGGCTTGAGAGTTTTCTCACTTCCTTGTGGACTGAAACACTGTTTGAAGTGTTGAAACATTAAACAAAATCAAACAGTCCAAAAAGACACCAGATATCTGATCAAGATTGTGTATTGTGAAGCTGTTGTTATGGGTTGATAGAATGTAAATTTTATCTGTATCAGTGGTTCTCAGCCTTGAGAAGTGTCCAGAAAAACTTTTTTAATTTTTAAAAGTGTTACTTAATTTTGAGAGAGACAGAGGCAGAGTGCAAGCAGAGAGAGATAGGTTAGACACAGAATCCGAAGCAGGCTCCAGGCTCTGAGCTGTCAGCACAGAACCCGACGCAGGGCTTGAGCTCACCAACTACAGGATCATGACCTGAGTGGAAGTTGGACACTTAACTGAATGAGTCACCCAGGCACCCCCCAGACAAACGTCTTTTAAAGAAAAAATTTCTCATGGAATCTCCCAGTGTATAAATAATCTTTGTTTTAACTCTTAAGTCTGTACAGTCCTAAAAATATGTTTAAACTTTCTTATAAATTCTACAAGTACATTGTAATATTTTATAAGTTTATATTTATAATGACTTACATATTAATCGATTCTATACGTGATTCTATACCAAATCATTGCTTTCAATGTGAATGTGGTATTGACAGCGAAAGCGGAGTTTTTTCCACTTTTAACCTGGTGATCATTTAATTACCTTCTATTCTTCCGTCATTTCCCTCTACGCAAACCACTGACAAGTTTCTCTGTAAAGCTCTGCTGTGTTGTCTGGCCTTCACTTAGCCCCATGCATCATTTAGATCAAAAGTGCGAGAGACAGTGCCCACAAACTCTTTTGGTAAATAAAGTTTTTTTTGGAACCCAGCCCTGCCCATTTATTTATTATGTTTTTATAACTGCTTTCATACTGTATTAACCAAGCTGAGCAAATGCAACGGAAGTAGAAAGGCCTGCAAGGCCTGCCATATTTCATACCTGGCCCTTTACATAAAAAGTTTGCATCCTCTAGGGCGCCTGGGTGCTCAGTCAGTTAAACATCCAGCTCTTGGTTTCGGCTCAGGTCGTGATCTCATAGTTCATGGGATCAAGCCTGGTGTCAGGCTTTGCACTGACAATGAGGAGCCTGCTTGGGATTTTCTTCCTCTCGCTCTGCTCATCTCCCTCTGTGCTCTCTCTCTCTCAAAATAAATTAATAAAAATTTTTTCAAAAGTTTGCATATTCCTGATTTACATGATAAATCTGTTACTTTGATAACTTATTGAAATTTGGCACCTTTTGGCACTAAATACCCTCATAGAGCCCAATGCAGAAGTGGGCATTGTATCAAGAGGTGATACAAAGCTGTAGCAGGCAGGCATTCAAATAATTCAGAATATATGCACAGATTATTGTTTCTGGGGTAATTTAGACCAGTTCACACTATCAGATGATGGATGTATAGTACTGGCATTAAGTTGGAGGGAACAATGTATCAGCTAAGCAAACTCGTTTACAATTTATGTAATTTGTACACTGATGTTATGTAAGGTAGTTTTTTGGTCTATGTGAAACATGGACATTATTTAATAAACTTTTAGTGAAAATCTACTAGGAAACCAGAAACAAGTCAGATACAATTCTTGACTCAAAGTTGTGTGGAGCTAGAGCCTAGAGGTCTACTTTATTTCAGCACTTGGAATTCAAAGTGTCTCTAATCCACAATGAACCAACTTTTCATAGGAATATTAGATTTTTGGCCAGTGTAAATGGCAGCTAGTTTGGCTTACCTTCCACGTTCTTATGTTTATATTGAAAACTATAGCTGGTCCTTGAACAATGTGGGTTCAAACTGCATGGGTTCATTTATGGGCAGATTGTTTTTTCAATAAATGCAGTACAGTACTGCAAATGCACAGTATATAATATATACAACATACAAAATAGGTGGCTATTAACTGTTAATGCAATTGGTAAGGCTTCTGGTCAAAAATAGATTATTAGTAGTTAGGTTTTGGTAGAGTCAAAGTCATATGTGTATTTTTTACTGCGCTGGGGCTCGGTGCCTCTGACTCCTACATTATTCAAGGGTTAATTATACTTTACCAGAGGAAAGTGATCAAGAAAACAGGGCTCAAGAAAAAGAAGGTGTTTTCTTTCTGTGGTTTGAAAAGATATTTTGAATACAGTGTTTGAATCTAGAAATCTAGAAAATCCTTCCATCTGTCCATCCAACAAATATTCACTGAGAGTTTCTATGTGCCAAGCTTTATGGTAGGCATTGGGAAGACAGCTGCAAATGGAAAGAGATGATTCCTAGCCTCAAATAACTTCCAACCTAGCACAGCACGTGGCTGTATGTGGGTGTGGGGAGATTCCCCCAAGCACCATGGGAACCTGCAAGAGGGACAAAGTAGGTTAAATCAGGGGACAGGAAAAGCATCTTGACAGAAATCAGATTTGAGCTGAGAACTAAATTTAGTATTGCAGGAGTTAAAGAAGCCAAACGGATGGGAGGAAATTTGCAGGCGGGATATAGAGCCTGTGGCTGGGTATGTTATTGGAAAGTTTTGAGGAATGAAGAAATGAAGATGTCTATGGGTATGATGATCATATGTCACTGAGATATTTGCAAAAGCTGCCTTTCAGCTTTTTCTTTTTTGGCCTGGGGTCGACGTCAAAAAATGTAGACACCATCTTTGTGACAACTTATTGCTTGAGGTAGATTGACATTCAATTCTACATCTTTTTCTTTTTCAAGCCAGCACAGGAGGAAGTTACACTTTCCCACCCACCTAGTTTCCACATAATCTCAAAAGTAATAAAACACAGACCAGTCTGTATTTGCCAAACTCTCTTATGCTCTGAGCTTGTAATGTATTGGCCTCTTTATCCTTCCCTCAAAGAAGGAAACTTTGCTCTCATATTTCTTTCTATGAGCAAGACAAATGCATACACACATATTTCATACGAGTTTTAAAATGCCTAATTTCAAGTTCAAGAATGCTCTTTCATGTTACTTTCTCTGCTTTCCTCAGGTCAGTTAGATAACAGATGCCTTCAAGTGACAGTGGAAAGGGTATCTTATATTGCAAAAGATTTATTTTATGTTTTTAAAAATTTATTTTTGAGACACAGAGAGAGACAGCACGAGCAGGAGAAAGTCAGAGAGAGAGAGGGAGACACAGAATCTGAAGTAGGCTCCAGGCTCTGAGCTAGTTGTCAGCACAGAGTCCAATGTGGGGCTCGAACCCACGAACCTTGAGATCATGACCTGACCCAAAGCCAAATGCTTGACCGACTGAGCCACCCAGGCTCCCCAAAAAGATTTTTTAAAGGAAATGCATTATGAGTGAGGTCTGCTTGGACAGACCCTACTTAATGTCTGTGTATGTCTTCACTCATAACGAGCTATGTACAGCCTCTGGGCTGGACCCAGCATAAGAAGGTGCTGAGGGTGGGTATGTGCAAACAGATTTACTTAAAGGCACCTCTTTAAATGAAGCCTGTGGTAAAGGTCCTCTTGCCCCCTTGTTAAAACAGTCCTGAGCCAACTTGCTGTCTATCATGTGTGCACTCATATTCCTGATGGATGCATGTGGAAGCTGGGTGAGAGCATGCTTTCAGCTCCCAACCTGGTTCTCTGCAAAACTGCTAAGGCCCCTTGAGCAAGTCATTTTATACATTTGGGCCCCAGGTTCTCATCTGAAAATGAGGTGTTTGCACCAGATGACCGCTAAAGTCCCTTCTAGCTGGAACATTCTGTGAATGAATCTATTGAACATGTTTTAAATCCCTAGATGGATGGAATAGAGGTTGGAGGTTTCTTTAGCACACCATTTTATGGGGAACCTAGAATAATCACAAAATCCCTGACATTACTTTCTACTGTCATTTATGGCAGTCAACTGTTTGGTAATACTAATAATTTTATTTGGCTTCATTTCAAGGAAAATGGGGATAAAGGGAAAGTTGTGAATTTCGGTGCAGTGTCTAGCAGATAACATCCCATGGTTGTGTTTCCCCCCAAAGCTCTTATCTGAAAGACCACTGTTCCAGAACACCCAGGGCTCCTTTACATGAGCATCATGTTATTCTCATTAAGTGCAAGAACATGAAACAATTATGTGAAAGTGTGCAAGTGGGGAAAATCCAACACATTTCACAAGGGAATGGATACACAAAGCCAGCTTTGAACCTGCAAACTCAAGCTGGCCAACATGCCACAGGTGAGAAGGTGCTAGCGAGGGAGTGTCGACAGTGCTGGAGCCATTAATTCATTTATCCTCAGGTGCAGTCGGCAATTGTTCCTAGTTTCCGGGGCTTCCGGAGCGGTGCTCCTCCTTGGCACGTGCAGGCCATGCTCACCGGAAACGTCTCCTTTGCTTTCTCCCAGGTTTCTCGCTGAAATCCCTTCTTTCTTTCTTTTCTTTCTTTCTTTCTTTCTTTCTTTCTTTCTTTCTTTCTTTCTTTCTTTCTTTCTTTCTTTCTTTCTTTCTTTCTTTCTTTCTCTTCCTTCCTTCCTTCCTTCCTTCCTTCCTTCCTTCCTTCCTTCCTTCCTTCCTTCCTTTCTTTTTCTCTCTCTTTCTTTTTCCTTTCAATTTTATCTCCTTTATTTTCCTACCTTTCCTTTCAACTTAACTTTTTTTTCTTTTGTTCTATGGCAATAAACATGGACAAATTAGAAAAAGTAGTTAAAAAAAAGATATACTAATTTAATCTTCGATAGTCATCGCCATAGCCAGTATAATATAAAATGCAGAAAAATCAGTTGGCAAACCTTAATTGATCTGTACACTTTTATTGCTCTCCGAAGTGTATGTCCAAAGAGTGTATGGGTATCTGCTCCCTGTCTTATGTAATAAGTTAAGGCTTTGGTTTTGGCAGTGACCATAGAGTACGGCATAAAAACAAGTTACTAGTTTTTTGTTTGGGGTAGAAAGCCCTCCTGTTTGTGCCAGGAGCTCTGTCCCTTGTTGTAGACACACACCACACTTGCACATGTATACCACACACACAGACACACAGGCACACACATGAACACACTCACCTACCCAACACACACACATACCTAATGTACACAATACCCCCAACATATCACAATATATATCTCCCCACCCAACATACATACCATATGCATGTACACACGTACACACACACACACACACACACACACACTTGCCACACAAATCCTCTCCACATCCAACACTCACACACACACACACACACACACACACACACACACCCCATACACGTGCCCACACTACCCAGAGCCAACATACACATGCACACACACACCCTGCCTACATGTACACACCCACTGTGAGCATTCCCACAACAGGACGGAGAGAAGCAGTCATCTGCAGACAGACAAGCCAGGATCAGGATGAGAAGCTGAAGAACAGTTAGGTGACAGGAATGTAGGAAGGGACATGGGCTTAATGAGCAGGAGGTTCCCTTCAAATGGAGTTTTCCTAAACCACCTTTTCCATATTCTAAAGCTTGATAGCTTTTACACTGATGAAAAGAGGGTATATTTGCCAGGAATCTTTTATTTAACTACTTCCTTGGTTTCAAGATCTCATAATTTTAAACAAAGCAAAGTACCCTCCTTTCCCCCCAATCCACGCACAGGCTGGCTGATGGCTGCTATCATATGGGGCACAGACGTATGTTTCAAGGTTTGTAGCAATGCAGGAAGGACACTGTCTTCCCTACTCAGCTGAGAACACCTTCCTTTCTAGGACCAACTTGTCTTCTGGCCACACTAATAAAAGGAAGAAGCCCAAGTGAGAAAGCCAATGTTCTCAACAACAGGCCAAAGAGCAGTTTATGGAGATGCCCTCCTGAGGCTCCTCCTCGCTGCCCACCCTCCCTGCCAAGAAAGGGCAGTGTGTTTCAAGAATTACCATGGTGATGATAATTTACAAGCATGAGTCACTCTTCTGTTTTTCAGGGAGCGCTCACTCTGCCATCTCTTCTCGCACATTTCCACCGGCTGTGGTTTGGCTGCCAGGTGCGATGTGGCAGCAAGTTACTTCAAAATGGTTCACAAAAAGCCAGATTCTCCAGCCCTGGCTTACCTGTGGACCACATATATGGCTGTAATTGCAAACAGCTGCCCACCCACCAAGTAACAGTAAGAGAGGTCTTTCAAAAATTGTTAAAAATAGCAAGCCCTGGGAGCAGCCAGTTCATTTGTTGATCCAAAAATATTTGCCACCAAGAAGAGTGTTCTGAGCATATACACCAGTTAACAAGTCAAAGAAGGGGCATTCAGAGCTGGCCCAATGGTTAACCTCAGAAATTAATAATAGTCATCATAGCTCATATTTATTATTTACCATATATGGCACATTTACTCTAAGCATCATACATGTACTAACTCAGTGCTTAAGTATAGTTAAGTATAACTTAACTCATAACCCTAGGAGGTAAGTACTGTTGTGTTTCATGGAAGAGAAAGAAGTCACCTGCATGATGATCTTTCTGAGAGATACTCAGCCCTGTTCCAATTGATGAGGGCCTTGTTCTTTTTGTGTTGTAAGTGGTTCTGTGAGACCAGAATTCTATAAAGATTGTTCCTCAACTGTCTTGTATGGTACTCTAAAAACTAGAAAGGACGTAAGGAAGGAAAGAAGGAAATAGGGAAAGGAGGAAAGAATGGGGAAAAGAAAGATGGGAGGAGAAAAGGAAGGAGGGAGAGAAAGGAAGGAGGAAGGAAGGAAGACAGGCAAGGTCTAGGTTTCAGTACTGTTACTCAAGGTTGCTACTGGGGACTTCTCAGAAAAGGTCCATGTATGCAGGATTTCCCAAACTTGACCCCAGATCCATTATTTCTAGAACTGGTCTTGTCAATCCCATAGTAGAGTGGAGGGTTTTTAACAATGCCTCTTTCAAACAGACATAATCTTAGGATCTTAACACATTTGAGACAACTAGTTCCTTGAATATTTTGCTTTACAACACTGGTGCGTGAGACAGTTGTAGAAGATTGTGCCTCCCTTCTTGAAGTGCTTACTGAGCACGTCCTATATGCTAGGAGAAGCATATACCTTTGGGGAAGATATACTTAAATTTTTAAAGTGTTTATTTTTGAGAGACAAAGAAAGACAGGGGAGGGGCGGGGCAGAGAGAGAGAGAGACAGAATCTGAAAGGCAACTGGCCCAATGTGAGGCTTGAACCCATGGACCATGAGATCATGACCTGAGCTGAAGTCAGACGCTCAACTGACTGAGCCACTCTGGTGCCCCTTGGGAAGGTATACTTTAATAAAGTTTTTGAGTATGTGGAAGTGCTGAAAAGTAGGCAAAGTTATGAAAGAAAAATATAGAGGCTTTATGGATCTTAGTGGATTTTTGTAAACAGGTGCAAACTAACCAGCAATTTAATAAACTATAAATCTTTGTCAACCCTAAAAAAAGTTGGGTATCACCAAGATATAAAAAATTTCATATAAAAACATTTTAAATATTCAATGCTGAAATTATCATTGCTTGTTAAAATAAATTATTGATGATGATGATGGTGATAACTAAAAACAAATGATAGGTATAAATATATAATTTCATTTCCCCAGCTGCCCTCTGAAGAAGGACAGCTAGTACACTCATTTGACAAGTGACCCGTCACAAACCTATTTACAATGAGAAGCACTTTTGGCAGGATCTGTAGTTAAAGAGCCACTGCAAAATCACCTTATGCAATTTGTATCTGTAGAATTATAGTTTTCCTGCTACATTTTCTCAGTGCCAAACCATGTTTTGACATGTGATGCACAGGTACACATACATAGAGCCCAGTGGGTAGAAGGTGTCTAAGCCCATCTCATTTCTCTTTGCTGACTTACATCATTGTACTGACACTAATTTGACTGGGTTATTTGAGATAGCTACATTCAATCTCAGTTAAACTTTATGCCTCAGGACATGCATTGGAGATGGAATTTAGGAATTAAGGCAGGAAGATGTTTTGGAGACTCAGTTGCAGGTTCCACAGTACTCCCTGCCTCCTGCAGCTAACTCCTAACTAAATTATTATGAGTTGTGGGGCGATAGATGGATCAATGTGAACTTGTTTATAATGACATAGATATAAAGAAGGTATAGTCATGGAGGGGACGAGGTGTCATTCTCTCCCCCTCCCCACCCCTACCTCATCTGGTGATGTAAAAAATAAATTTGTGTTTAAATGTTTACAATTTAATTTGTTTATTCGGCTGTCTTTGCTTCCATAACCTCATTAAAAACAAGGGAAGAAGAATGAATGATTGCGGTCAGGTTATACAAACATGCAGTCACTCTACTAAAATCCAACATGAAAATCAAGTGGAAAAGTGACCAGCATGGTGGGAAGACCCCTTCTCCCAACTTGCCAGCTGTATAGACTTGAGCTAGTCACCTAGTCTGGAAATTTTTATTTCCTTATTCATACAGTAATCTATCAATAAATAAAATATAAATAACATAATCTATAAGACACAGGCCCTATCTACCTCAAAGGATGGTTGTGAAGACCAGATGAATACCTAATTATTAAGTGAACATCCTGCTTTGTTCCAAAAAATAAAAAGAAAAATGTAAAACCACTGGCTCATTGTGTGGAAGTGTTTTGAAATTCTCGCTTACTGCAGACATGGTAACATTATTACCAATCAAGCCAGTGAGAGGACAGAATTCACAGAAAGACTCTAATTTAATACCTAGACCTTAGATACTGGAAAAGAAAAGACAGCTATAAATAAACAGTTCCCAATTCTGCTCACTCTCTTGGTCGTTTGTCCAGTACTACAGCAACTTACTGTAGAATATGTTGCATCTTAGGTGCCCGGACGGTTTTGGGATTTAGCATGGGGAAGAGCCACAGGATGCTCAACACGTTATTCACTTAGTACTCTGTGCCTTTACAATGACAGTTTGTCAATGAATTGATTGTAATACTTGCTTAATGTCTGTTTCCTCTATTGAACTATGGTAGGAGTGAAGGCAAGGTCTGTTTTGCTAGCTGTGGTCTCCCTTGAGTCTACTGTGTCTGGCACATAGTGTGCCCTTACGAATGCTACTCGAATAAAGGAATAAATGGGAGAATGACCATGTGAATCCGCACTCTCATGCTTCTTAATTAGCTGTGTGGAGTAAAGCAGGCAGGTTCCATCAAGGAAAAACTAACTATGGTCAAAGGGAGGGAGGGCTAGGGCCAGAAAAGTACCCAGGCAAGTAGAAAGAGCTCCCTGTCTCTATGCATATGCTTCCCCTGGCCAAGTGCCTTCCTGCACTTTGGGTAATGTACATATGTTCTGGCCATGCTCTGTTGAACTCAAATTATAGTATTTTGTTCCCCTCTCCAAACACAGAGCCAATATGAATGGTTTTCCCAATAGCTTTAGTCAGTGGAAAGACTGAGCAATGTAACCCAGCCCGTGGCCAGTGAAAATTCAGGACAAGGAAATCAAATAGATAAAGCCCAGATTTTGTCTACATGGTAGAAATATACAAAGTATCCAAAATATGTATCCTTCACATATGTTATGTCTCCATCTTTGGCTGGTTGAGTTGTGTTAAGGAATCAATAAGATCATGGCTAATGGAGAAAATAGGGTACACACACACACACACACACACACACACACACACACAGAGTCCAAAAGTGGTGACTAAAACTCCCAGATGTATGATTAATGTATGAATTACACATCATCCTTGTTTTAGAAAATTATGAATATGGAATATGAGGAGATGAGCTTGGTGAGGGAATATCATAGTGATATTTCTCTTTGGGTAAGAAAAAGCTCCTAATTTTGCTAAATTTTTTCAGCATCAACAATATTGAGTAATTATACATCAATAGGTGTGTCTATTTAATTTTGGTGGAAAACATTTCCCCAAATTAAAGTAGAAATTGATATTAAAATGTTTTGAATAAGGAAATGATTCTTTGGACTCTCTGCAGTTTCCAAAACCAAGATAAAAATGTCACTAAGGAAAGTAATCCAACTGGATGAGTAAAGTGGCCTCTACCTAATTACTCCCGATCCTTTCAGAAGGGACATTTAATCTTTAGATGATCATTCTAAATTTGACATATGATTCTTTGATGAAGTCATAGGCACAGTGTCTGCTATTCCTTACTATTCTTTCTCTTAGAAATAAAAGTACTAATTCTCTGAAGGAGTACACTGTATTGAAATTAACCAGCCATAAAAAACCCAAGAGTGACTGTCTTTGATCAGAGCACAGAATAATGCTTTATGCTAAAATGAGAAGTTTAAGATGTCTTTACTTATGTGAATTAAGAAACGAGGGCTGTGTTGAATATCATAACGTAAATAAAAGACATTCTTGGATCATACTGGGAATGCCTTGTTGCAGGCAAATGTCCAGTGCCAGAAAAATGAAGATAGATTGAATGGTCCAGGAAATGAGCCAGCACTCGGCTGATGAAGGACAAGGCTAGCCACCCTAATTTGATCTTGGCCTACTTCTCCCTAACATCCTCCCTACCCTTCCCCCATTCTGGTTCTGTAAGAAAGAGACATATTTTAACATGCGGCTAGTCTCCTATTTAGTTCCTGGCTTCCTAAATTCTGTTTTTTCCCCCCACAAAACCATTATCCCAATTACTTCTGTCTGTCCTGACTAGTCAGGGGTAGATAATTGAGGCTGCGCATAAACCTTTCTCTCTTGCATCCTACTCAAACATCTATCCACAGGACAGGGCAGCAACATCTCATTACATAGAGTGGAATGTTGGGAAACCAGGTACTGGTTGTCAAGACAGCCTTGTCTAGGAAGTGACTAGCCGCCCAAGTCTGAATTACTGTTGGCAAACTTTACAAGGCCGTTCTGTTCCAGGAATAGGGAGATGATGACCATGAAACTTGGAAAATTTGGTTTGGGGCAAATGATATGATACATGATACATTTTCCTGCTATGGAGAATGGCATGAACAGAGGAGGGAAAGGTAATCCAAGTGGTCTTTGGTTAAGAATGTGTTAGGCTCTGCAAGTCTGCTAAGGTATGCGCTCAGGGTCTGAAATTCACATGCGTACGGCAGATGTTTCAATTTCTGTATTCATTTCAGGAATGTGAGATCGAAAACAAAACTGCTTAGAAATTATCTTTGCAATTTTATGGTAGGAATACTTACTATGCTGTGACATTTTATGGGAAGAAAATTTTTTAAATACACGAATGTAAAGCTTAGAGAAAAAGAATCCTTAAGTTCTTTTGCCCTGAAAGAATGATTTCTTTTTCTTTCCTTCTTACCAGTTTGGTTTTTATCATTATTATAATTTTCTTTTAGTTTTGACAGTTGGTATTGTGAACTCCCAGGTAAAGAAGTTTCTGTTTAAAATTATAAAATATCTCAGAGTAGTAATTTCACACCCGTGTAACCCATGCTCAAGTTAATGTACTATTTCCAACCAGTACATTTACTTGGGCTAGCTTTTTTGGGTCAGTTTTCTTTAGTATGTTAGGTTGTCCAGAGTCCATCAAAATGCTTTTCAAACATAGGTAGTTGCTGCTTCATAATCAATTGTTGGATGCCATCAATTTCAGCCTCGTGCAGGACTCTAATTGACATGAAATGTAGTTTACATACCCTTGATGAGTTAATTATCTTTTCACCAATTCCTATTTTTCCAAATAAAAAGGCTTTTTTTTTACACGTGTTTATATCACAACCATCTCTTCAGTTTGGTTCCTGTTTGTTTGCAATGATATGTTCAGCATGGTTTCTGTTCATTCCTGATTCTCAAAGAACTCAACCGTGCAAATACCAGGTCCTAGACTTATCAGCCAGACAGTCTGTGTGCTAATCTTTCTGCTATCTGAAGAGGGCAAACACAAATTTTATCTTCTGAAATATGTAGTTCATACAGGCGATTTTGAAAAGAGACTCAGATAAAATTAATATTAATGTTCTCTCTACTTTGTATATGTTTGAACATTTTTACATTAAAAAGTTTTAAAATGTCTTGACAGTTCCATATTACAACGAATCCTCATAATTTGCTATTCTATATTTGTGAATTCACCTACTTTATAAAATTTATTTGTAATCCCCAAATCAAAACTTACAGGACCTTTGTGATCATTTATGGACATGCACATAGCATCAAAAAATTTGAGTCAACCAGTGGACATGGTCCACAGGTTAAGCAAGATGACGTTTTGCCTTCTTGGTTCAGCTCTCATCCTGTAAACAAGTGTCCTTTTCACGGTCTATTTATTGCCCCAGTTTCTGCATTTTTTTGTGTTTGCTTTTTATTGGTGATTTTGCTATTTAAAGTGATCCCCAAACAGAGTGCTGAAATGTTCTATTCTTCCTAAGATGTGTGTGCCTCAAGGAGAAAATACATGTGTTAGAGGCAATTCATTCGGGAAGAATTCTAATACTGTCCACAATGAGTTCAATGGTAATAAATCAACTCTACACATTAAAGGTGTCTAAACAGCAGTGCATATAAAAGAATGTCCTGTGTTGATCTGTCAATAAAAATGTGACCAAAGGCTTGAAAGGAACCTAATCCTGGATTTCTTCCAGGAGCATTGGTTCAATATTGGCTAATTCAGTGAACTGCAATTAATAAGAGTCAACTGTATTTGCATATAAATATAGTTCATTTGCATCTAAGGAACACCAGAAAGAGCTGATTGCATCGTTCAGAATAGAAAACCACTCTCAGATGTTTGGCTGTGTATGCATATCATGCAGTTAAACTGCTAACTGTCCCACCTCCTATTTACTTGGTCCATCGTAGACATCACCTGATTCTATTCCTTAGATTGGACTGTTACCCATGATATTATTCAAATATTGTTGTTGTTATTATTATTATTTTATTATAACTACTATTTTCTTTTTATTTTGGTAGTTGTCTTGTAAACTCCCAGGTAAAGAGGTTCTGTTTTAAATTATGATTTCAGTAAAAGCTGGCAGGTATATCTTCATTGCTCCTTTCTGAATATTTCCGTGTCTGATAGGCTACACTATCTACAAGATAAGGAGACACTGAGCCCTCCCGTATTGGTAATATCTTATTTATTCCCCAGACCTGACAGGACATCTGGCACCTAGTAGGTCCCCGATTTGGTGAATGGGATTCTAATTAAATGTGGAGTTGGTAACATGTATTAACTTAAAAATCTTACAAAATGGGTAATGACTTATGTTTAATGTAACAGCTGGGAAACGGTGCCCTTAAGGCAGAAGCTGTCTTAGATGTTTAGAGACTTAGTATTGGTTACAGAACCTATAAAAGGCACAAAAATTTACCATAAATGTCTATAAAACACACATATTTTTTGTGATAAATAATAGAGCCTATGTATTTTATTGGCTTGGCAACTGACAACAGTAACTGTAAATAAACAACTGAGGTAAACTTTATTGGTTAGACACAGAATAGTAAAATATTGCCCAGGGGACAGAAAAGCAAATTTAAATGATGATATCCTGGCTTGGGAATGATCTCACAATTAAGGTAACTTCTATCAAGAGGGCAATATTTTCCAGCTGTTCCTGCAACCTTTACCATTGACATTATGCTTTTTATTTTTGTTGAGTAATAGCAGCAACTCATTCCAAGCATTATACTTTATTCTGCATTTGGACATTTATGCCTCTCAAGAGCTGATTTTTTTAATCCAGGCAGTTGAACAGGATATAAATGTCATTTTAATAATAGGAACTGAAAATTTAATAATATGGTATTAATCTGTAAGTATAAGTGAATAATACTAGTCCTTGCTCACTTTACTTCCTACATAGTTCTGGCCTATTAATGGAATTTTTATTCAAGGGAATGCTGTATTGTGATTTTTTTTGTAAGTAAAGAAGTTTTCAACAGAAACTCAAAGGAAAAATAAGGATAAATATTATACTTATATGGATTGTTGAAGATATCTATATAAATACATATATTAAATTGCTTTACGTATCTAGGAAACAACAACAGAAAAGTAAAAGTGGTTTTTACTTGGAGCATTTTTTTACTTTTTCAACTACTTGAGGCATATATATATATATATATATGTATATATGTGTATATATATATGTATATATGTATCATATATATATCTCAAAGAGAATGTTTGAAAAACCAAAGGGTATTTGTGTGGAGTGAAAAGTGAGGCAGGTGGTCTTCCTACTAAACAGATGAGGCAGATATTAGCATGAGAATAGTCACTGAAGGCTTGGGTTCACACCAGGAGACTGTTGCTAAAGAGATGTTATATAATGGCTTAAGTTAATTCTTTAAAAAACAAAAATGATAACTCTATATTTTATTGTGGCACACTGATGGAAACAGGGCTAATTTATGGCAATAAAGAACACTATGAGCTATGTTATAGTTCGGCTTACAGAATTTGCACTAAAACAAAGGAAAACAAAATGCTCTAAATGAAGAGATATTTGATCCATTAAAATGAGAAAATATACTTATTATACCTAACTACTGTATATTTAAATTTACAGTATATTTTCTTGCTAAAAACTTCTTTTCTTTGGCTTTTCTAGTCCTTTTAACATTTCTTCCCTTTTTTCCGGGCATGCTGCCTTATGCCATTCGGGTTACTGTTTGATATGTTTTCATGGACAGCCATGCAACAACTGTCAGCCCTGACCAATCTGGGATGCAAAGAAAATCAAAAGTTTTTTTTAGTTGTTTGCATTTTCAAAATTAAACAGAAATAAACTCCAGTATTCCTCTTCCACTGCCCAAACAAGCCACTTTTTTTTTTTTTTTGGAGTTCATTCAACAATGAGGAATGAAAGATTAAAGAAATGGGATACTCTTAAAAAATCTTTTTTCCATAGACATGCCTTATAGATAGGCTATGGTTTTGGAACCTGATGGTCTTGGGGCTGTGGACACGGTGACTATTTCTTGCCTGTATTCACCTACCAGGGTCCAGAGCACTGCCTGCTCACAGGTGATGGGCTTTTGTGCCACTAGGCTCTGGAAGGCCAAGTGGAAATCCACACAGCATTTTTATTATAGGACTGTCCTTCTTAAAACACAGCCCAAGGAGCCTGTGGTTTGAATTATAGAGTGTCTCAGGAGAACTTCTGGCATCTGGTTTGACAATCATCTTTTTAAAAAATGTAGTCTTTTCTGAGCCTGTGACCCAAAATGATATGGTAAAACTAATGCTGGAGACTCATAGTTGCTTCAGTTGTAATTGTTATGCAACTAAGAGAATAAACGAGCCTAGACACTGGATGGAATTTAATAAATGTAATAGAAAATGGAAGCCTCATCTATTATCTACCACCTAATTCCCAAATCCTGTGAATGTGAACTTATTTGGAAAAAGGGTCTTTGTAGGTGTCATTTGAGAAATGTGGAAATCATCCTGGATTATCTGGTAAATCCTAAATCCAATAACAAGTGTCCTTATAAGACACATAGAGGAGAGATAGAAGAAAAGGAAGCCATATGATTGTGGAGTCAGAAACTGGAGTCATGCAGCCACAAACCAAGGAACACCAGGAGCTGGAAGGGACAAGGGACAGATTTTCCCAAGAGCCTCTGGAGGGAGCTTGGCTCAGCTGAAAACTTGATTTTGGACTGTTGGCTTCCAGAATTGTGAGTGAATATATTTCTGTTATTTTAAGCCACAAAAGTTATGATGATTTGTTATGGTAGCTATAGGAAACTAATTATCTGTCTGTCTGTCTCTCTACCTACATCTGTATTAATATCCTCAGTGTTTACCATCTCACTGTATTGCTGTTTTTATCAATTTATTCTTACCTTTTCAGTTATATATATACATATATATATATATATATATATATATATTTAATTATCCCATGAACTCCAAAAACAGTTTACCTATTAACTGAAAAAAATCATACATTCTAACTATTCTCAATTTGAGACAGAATTTGATTTCCGTACTCCATTTTATTACATACATACACATGTGTATTAAAAAATATATATGTTAGAAATGGACTTCATTTTGTGTCTATGCCATCTCAGGTTGTTCTTTAATGCTGTCTGGATTAGAGCTCAAGCCTCAAAGGAAAGGCAACTCTATATTGTAGATTCCTTTATAGTAGCCTGATGACAGTTTCTTTTATTGATTATAATTTTCAGGCATGTCCTTTTGACTTAAAAATAAGTGTGAATGTGTGTTAAGAGAGTAAAAAACCAGGAAACCAAAGCCATCCCATGAAATCTGCTTCTATTCCATTATTCCTTATTTCAGTCAATGACATGGGGACACATCAAGTCCTCCAGGCCAGCATTCCAAGAGTTTCTTATCCTGCCAATCACGAGTTGCCACCCACACCTTCTAACAGTCTCCACTCATGGCTTCTCCTCCTTCAGTGCACCATGCTGGGTCAGGCCTAGTCGTCCTTTCATCCAATGTTACTCTGAGGCCTCCTCTTTTGTCTTCCTGCACTTACATTCTTCTGCCAGCACGCATGTACACACGTACCCATGCATGTACACGTACATGTGCACAAAAACACACCACATATGTGAGCACACACATAAACACATACGCACCTATTTTATGGGATTCTGGAGACCTCTCAATTACTTAGACCAGCCAGGTCCTCGGTTCTCCTGGGCCAGCCAGGAAAGAGTATAATTAAAATTAATAAGTAAGATACAGAATATGTACAAAAAGTTAATCATAGAGATACTCTGTGTCCCAACAACTCCACTCCTACATATATACCCATGAGAAATGAAAATGTGAGCTTACAAAACTCTTGTGCATGAATAGTCACAGCAGCATGATTTGTCAGAGCCAAAAGGTGGACAGGGCTGATTCCATGTGCTGGCCCTTCTGTCTGTGCTAAGGTCATCTGCTGACTTGTGTGTCTTCTCTGATTCACTGCGTGCATACAGATGGTGGGGCTGTTGTGAACTGCATCCTCACTGCTCAGCACTGCAGCTGGACAAAGGAGGGTCTCTAGAGCATGTTTGTGGATCAAGTGTACAACCGAAATGCGCCGAGTTGCCCCAAGGGCATTCCCAACATGGCCATGTAGCTCATAGAAATATAGGAGTTATCTTAGGCTTCAGCTGAAGGTCTCTCGATTGCCCAACACATAGCAAGACTCCTGGCAGCCGTCTTTTCCCTCAAGTGTCTCTGGCTGCTTCTCCATTTTTTTTCCATTACCCTCTACACTCTCACTTTCACTGTGGTCTCTGGTTTCTATCCCTCCAGTCTCTGTCCCTTTCTCCCAGTGCTGGCTCACCTCACTCCACCTCACCTCATCTTCCCCAGGTGCCTGAGGTAAGCCCATTCTCTGCATCTGACATCTCCCCTCCATCTCCCCACTCAGCCAGAAGCACAAATCTGGAAATCTATCTTGCCTGAGCAAAGTACCCTTTCTCCCTAAAAGATGAGGAGAGAAATGATTACAAGTAACTGGTTGTAATAACCAGTTTCCTTTTATTCTCATCACTTATCAATGAATGCTCTTATATGGCTCTTAACTTGAGATGGAAAAACCTATTTCCTGTCCCTATGTGTCTGCACCTGCTGTTTCCTCTGCTTGGAAATCTCTTCTCTTCCCTTCCAAATGACTGCTCATTTGTCAAGATGCCTTTCCTGGGGCCCACTCCTCAGTGAAGTGTTTTCCCCACTGAAGACAGAGCTAGAGGCAATGTAATACCAATGGGGAAACTCTCATGAATTTGAAACAAGATGGGCCTAGGTTTGAATCTTAATCTCACCTTGAACAAGTTTTTTAAACTCAGTGCATCCTCATTGTCCCTATTTGTAGAGCTGTGAGGTTTCAATGATCCATTGAATGCATTCCTGCCTGGCTCTACAACACAATGATGCCCCCAGAAAGGGGTAGGCAGTACTGAGATGTGGTTTCCTGCAGCCTATAGACAGGGCTGGAGGGTACCCAGCCCTGGAGGAGTACTCTCTTGAATTTACCTGAGTGTGTTACAGGGCTGTTCTCATTTTCAGATGCCCTATAATGTGGAAAGACTAGGAAATGAAGGAATGTTGTAGAGTACCTGCCATACAGTAGGTGCTCAACACATGTAGGCCCTCCTGCCTCTTGTTCTCTCCCACTTGTGAGCAAGCCTCCATTACAGCATCTGAACCCTCAGCCTTACACACAGAACTGGAAGTAATTCAGGGGCATGATATGTGTCATCATTATTTGTTTGCAAGTCTGTCTCTCCCTCTAGACTCTAAGTCCTTCAAACCCAGGCACTGCACTACACTCATCACTGTAGTCCCAGGGCCTAGAGCATAGTAGACACTCAGTGGATATTTGTTGAATGAATGGATCAATGGATGATAATTTCATGGAAGAATCACTCACTGAAATTTCCAGCCACAGACTTTTGAAACTTTAGCTGAAAACACATCATGTTTGTTGCCCAACCCCACCACACTCTTTAGGGGTGGTCACAGCATTGCATATTTTTTCCAGGAAGGATCAATTTTGCCAAGAATGAGGGTGTAGGTCTGCACTGGGCATTTCCTGATTCTACTTTCTGGGTGTGGGGAGGAGAGAGGATGTCCACAAGCGAGAAAGGGAGCCAAATGCGACAAAAGAAGCCCAGAACGGTAATGTTTGCCCTGGTCAGGCCCAGCCACATTGCTGTGCTCCCGATCTACCTCTGGTCTTGTGTGCAAGGTCTGAGTTTCAGATGTTAGCAGATGTCTCCAGAGTGTTCCTTCATGTCCTGACCTTGCTCTCAAGAATCAGATCCCCTGATGCTCTGAGTGAAAATAAAACTATCTTCCATGAAGTGTCCCCAAAAATCACTCTGAGAAAGGAAGGACCATTGAGAAATGTCATCGGCACCATTTCCAGCTGAGGGGCCAGTCTTGTATGACCTTGCATGACTTTGACGTGTCCTTGAAGGGAAGCAGCTCTTACACTCCCACAGTGCAAGTGGCAGGATTCTTGCAAGCTTCAGGCTTACTCAACGGTGACTGTACTTGTCTTCAGGTTTCAGCCTGGGAGAAGGCATCTAATCAGTTATTACTCTCGCAGGCTGATTTCTTAAAATGCAGAATTGGGGTGCAAGGGTTTCAATAAAGATCAATAAAATAGATATATATATATGATACACCACATTTTGCAGTAGGAAAGCTTGCTCCCTTCCTGCTTCTTCCTTCCCTGTGCTCCTCTCTCTTCCACTTGTGTGTTCCCATTTTATTTTTATTTAATTTTTAAATGTTTACTTATTTTTGAGAGACAAGAGAGAGAATGTGCAAGCAGGAAGGGACAGAGAGAGAGGGAGACAGACTCTGAAGTAGGCTCCAGGCTCTGAGCTGTCAGCACAGAGCCTGATGTGGGGTTCGAAAACTCATGCAGTGTGAGATCATGACTTGAGCAGAAGTCAGACATCCAACAGACGGAGCCACCCATATGTCCCAGTTACCCTTTTTGACATACAGGAGGAAGCATCATGAGGAACCTCAGTTCTCAAAGTGGTGTTTGAGACTTGCAGCACCCGCATTACCTGGAGACTTGTTAGAAAAGCAGAATCTCATGCTTTACTCAGACCTGCAGAATCAATATCTGCATTTTAACAAGATTCTCCAGTACTTGAACGCACACTTAAGTTTGAGATGCATTTTTATAGTAGTTTGGATGGGAGGGTTGTAATATATACCAAACACTCTACTCCAGACAGTCCTGGCTCTGATTTGGACTCCATATCCTCTGCAGCATATTAACTGTTTAACTGGGGTGAGTCACTCTGGGTCTCTTTAACCTTGTAAATGTGCAAGGAAGTACCTGTTCTATATGGTTGGTGATGGGGATAAATGAGTCACTGGATATAAAGCTCTTAGTACCCAGTGTTTGGTAATGGTAGCTATGGAGATGATAATCAATCTTTTGCCCTCCTTTGCCAGCTTGGCCCCCAGTACCCCACCCAGTGATCTTAGCAGGACCAATTTAAGAGCACTAGACTGACCTTTTGGTGCTCAGGAGAGCATCAAGTAGGCCTTTTGATTGATCTTGTGTTTCAAGCACTCATGAATGTTGACAGCAGTGGGTGTAACTGAGTAACATCCTGCTTTATTACTTCAGTAAGTATTTTTACTAATACTGTTGTTTCTATGCCATTGAAAGAATTCATGAATTTCCAACTTGGAATTGCAACACATTTTAATAATGCAGTCTTTAAAAGTTACAGTTGTGAGTTTTCGGTCCCCTGAGTTAGTGTCCCCTAAAGCAAAAGTCCATCTTGCCCTGGGTATCTGTGTATTACACCACAGATGCCACAAAGGCTGTATTTACTGGTGGGACATGGCATGGCCACAGGGTTCAACTGGCAGTGTCCACCCGGGCACAGGAGGCATTGGAAGGACCCTGGTCTGTTAGTAGAACAGGGAACCAGTGAGGCTGCAAGTGGCAGGAAGGACTTGCAGCACCTTAGCCCAGGGGCATGCTCATTCATCTACAAATCCCCTGTGGCGAATTTTATAACTCACAGTCCATTTTCGTGGGTCTCTTTGCCTTGAAGAGAATTTTCCATCTTTCCTGTTAAGATCTTCAAAGTCTTTGGCACATGGCTTCGACCTGATGGTAAATGAATTGCTTTGTCACTAAACCCTTGACACTTATCAGTGCAGATGTATTTTCTCAATATGCAGTCCTAACACAGTCCCCTTGGGCCCACTTATTTCACTTCTATTGAGGGAAACCAATAAAAATACATGTTGGACAAATGCCTGTATCATCCTTATTGGTTTCATAGTCAGGGCAGATGTAAGAAAGGGAACAAAGTAAAAAATTGTGACTATAACAAGGCTATTTAATGAAGGAGGCAGGAAGTAATGGAGCATAGGTGAATGAATAGGGATGATTTTTTTCCCATAACACTCTTTGTATTTGGCTTGGAAACAAAGAATTCTAAGGCTATTCCATGAGTTGTCATTGTGGTAACCACTACATTTTTCTTGAAAAGAGCCAGCTGTCACTAATCTTGGATAACAATTAGAAATAATATCAGAAAGGTCAAGCTGATATCTTTCTGTGTTGTTGAGTATCACAGTTGGCTTTGTTCCAACCAGTTAGTGTCATGCCAACACTACCTTATGGGATCATCATTCAGGCAAATGACAACTTCTTGCTCCAGTGAGCCCTGTGAGCTGATAACTGCCAGTGGGGAATGTTTCCGTACCACCTTACCAGTTCAGTCTACCACTTCAGTCTGGTTATTGTTGCATCTGTGGACTCCCACATGGATTGCATGCTGTAGGAAAGTCACCTCACTGTCTGGATACTCTGGGAGCCTGAAGCATTTTTCCAGATAGTTCAATGCATTAAAAAACTTAACTTTTTCCTCACCGATTGGAATATTTTAAACGAATATGCTCTCTTTGGCCAAAATTGCAGTTGCCTTAGTTCTCTGTTTTTCTGGCCCAATATCCAAAGAGACTTACTGCGTCTTATACACGTGCTTGAGCATCCACACTACACAATTCGCCACAAAATCTCCCAGGGCTTAGTATTGTCTACATGTGTCCTAATAGAAGACTGCCATGGCTCTAAGTTGGAAAATAATTATCCAGCTCCAGGCTGAAATTAATGTTGATTTACACCTTTTTTTTGAATGGAGAGGATAGAAAAGATTTGAAAAATGGTCAGAGAACAATAACAATAGTTACTAACGTTTACTAAGTACATACTATGTGTTCAGTGTGTGAAATAGTTTTCAGTTAAACCTGTTGGCAATTTAAAGCTGGTAGCATGGAGGTTTGAGAATTTAAGTTCCCTGACTGGGGTTTCTTAACTAGAAAGCAACAGAGTCTGAATTTCAGTCCAAGTCCAGTGGATGCTACAGCTTCTGGTTTATTTGTTTTATCTATAAGTAACTGGCAACATGTTTATTAGTAGTAAATATGATGCTGAAAACAATAGAAATAGGTTCCAACTATGTATTCCTTTTCATATTGGAAAGAAGACAGTGAGAAACTGGCATGTCTTCTACCCTATTTTGACCCATTTACTGGCCTCCAGAATTTCCTCTCTTCTTGGTTCCCCAACTCCTACTGTCTCTTTCCAGAAGAACACGAACTCCTCTAGGACCCTTACTGAAAATTCACAAACTTTCCACAAGTTTCAATAACTAACTGCGGCCTCTTTTTTAATACTCAAGGGTAGGTGAGTCCTGGAGCACTGTAAAAGCCCCCTAAATTTGCCAGCAGACTGACGAAGGGAAACTCAAGTCACTGGAGACAAAGGGGCAAAGCCACAGGTTTGGCGGCAGAAGGAAAGAAATGGTGTGTGACCAGGACTTAAGCCGTCTGTTTTGGCTCTGGATGACAGTATACTCTTGCTCCAAGGACCTTAATTGGCTGATATAGTGATTGCTTTGGCCAAGGGTCCAATTAATACCCAACATTTGAGGATTGGTTTTCCAACCCCAGTTGGATGAGTTTCTTGGCAAAAAAGGGTAACCACTGTAAATTCAATTCACTTCCTTAACTCTGCACCCACTCTATAATGTAAGGATATCACTCTGTCTGGTTAATTCCAGACATGGCTCTGTGAGCAGATGGGGAATTTGGATTTTCAAATTTGAAAAAAAAAAAAACACGTAAGTGAGTGTGAGTTTTATGCAGTTACCTTGATACTCCATCTTGTGGAAAATATACTAAGCTCCAATATGGTGGAATGCAGGACTGCAAAAGTGAAGCAGTGCCCAGCCTGAGGTTTGTACTTGCTGACCAATAGCCTGTTATGATTGGCTATGGGTCTGATGAAATATCCACTGAAGCAGCAAATGCAGTCACTCAGCTCCCATGTATTGGAAATGATCTAAGATGCCAGGACAGTAGTCTTAGCCTGGAGGGCCTATTGTACACTCTAGAACCTGGAAACAGCAGATTTGGAGCCATGGGTTCAGATCATGGTTCTGAAATTTACTTGGTTGCATTAAGGCTTTTAATCTAATTTATAAAGCAAGGATAATAACTATCCTTTCAGCTTCGTTCCAAAGATTCCATTAAAGAATATATGTAAAGGCATAAAGATGTTTTATTAATGTTAGCTCACTTCGCTTAAAACCAGGGGCAGCTGTGGCTACTCAGTCTGACACTTTATGGGCTTTGATCCTTTATGCTATCTTGGAGAACCACATATAGCCTAATGCATAGTTTCTAGGTAGCAGGAACATAGTAGCAAATTTGTAGTAAAGCAAATTTAGAAGATGTCATTCTTTCCCCCTGTTTAGCATTATAGCAGATAAACTGTCTTAGAGAGTGAATTTCAATGTCCTTACTTACCCCTAAAGTACTGTGGGCTGCTCATTCACTGCTTCTCTGTAGGTTTTGCCTTGACTTTTTTTTTCTCTTGTTTACCAGATGGAATGAAGACTGTTTGTCAAAACATCCTCCCTCTATTTACTTTGACCTGATTTTGAAAGCAGCAAGTCACTTTATTTGGGCTGATGGAAAGAGCACTAAACCAGATGTTGAGGTGACTGGGATTTCTAGAAGACATTCTTTTCTCTGATGAGACATGTGATGCATGAAATAGGAGCCTCTGGAAGAAAGCCACAGGCCCCTATTGCTGCACACGTGCTCACTCATTGACCTCATGCTTCCTATCTTTGTCCAGAGGGCCAGCTACTTCAAGATCAGCCTGCTGATCATTCTTTTGTGTGTTACCCAGACTAACCTGGCTTCCCTTGGTTGTGTCTTCGGGTAGGTAATTCAGTAGCTGAGGGCAGACGCTTCTGATTATAGGGAATCCACCAAGCAGTGAATTTTGTCAAATGGTCTACTCCGGGTCTGTGTCATTTTGAAAAGAAAGAAAGCTCCTTGAAGACACTTTACTTTCATTCTTAAGTTATCAGTGTGGATAAAGAGCAGGATGTTCTTCAAGAGTTATTACCACACTTGGCCTTGCCTTAGGACAGGCACTCCCTGTTGTCAAGTGTTATCAATAGGTATCCACCTCTGGGCATCCTGTAAAAGCGATGAGCCCTGCAGTCTTTGCTGCCTTCTCCCTTCATTGGCTTCTAAACTGGAGCAAAGCACGACTCTTTGGAAAGCAAAAGGGGCATTTTACTATGTGTACCGATATGGGTCTTTGTAAAATTATGTGCCAGGCAGTGTGGGCACTAAGGAGAGAAGTATGAACAAGACACAGTGCTTAATGGGGGTGGAGATGGTGTGCAGAAACACAACTGGTAATGTGTTATGTCAGGGTAAGCATTCGGTGCCATAAGTAGCTCCCTGGGAGTTGGGGGAACTTTCTAAGAAGAAGAAGCAATACCTCGCCATATACCTGAGGGATGAGAGGTAGCTGGTTGTTTTTGGGATGGATGGAGATGTGCACAGGGCAAGGGAGTTTACAGGTAAGAACTCCAGGCAGAACTGAGACTCTGAAGAGCTTGGGAGATGCCTGGGACTTCTGTGGCAGCCAACTCAGGGCAGGGTTCAACTCTGTCTGGTAAGGTTCTCTGTGGTCAGGTTTGACACTGGGCTTCAGAGTTGCCATTTCTAGTATTGGTAGAGTTGCATTTCCCTGTTATGATCTCCTAACTTCATCAGTGTCTGAAACAGGGAGATGTTCTGGATCAGTCTTTTGATGGTGTGACTCCGGCCTTGTTTCATTCTTCAGAAAGAGTGGTAAGGGAAGACCTAGAATTTCCCTGGTAAGACCAGAGGTATGGAAACAGCAGAACTCTCAGCAGACCAGACATCTCTGAGGTCACTATAGAACTAGAAGTTCTTAGAAAGAACTTCTCAATTTTACCATATCAGGGTCTTACAGATATAGGGATATAGTCTTATAGCTGGAATCTCTCTTTATGTATAGGTGTAGGGTGTGGGTTAGTCTATTTGATGCTTCTAGATTTTCTTGCTTCACTATATACTACAGACACCTTTTATCTTAAACAAATTTTCAGTAAATGCTAAGGTGACCAACTAGCTCAATGTGCATGGGGTTTAGGGAGTTCTCCAGATGTCAGACATTCAGCATGAAAATCAATAAAGTTCTGGGTAAACCAGAATGAATTAGTACCCCAAAAATGCTGACTTTGTACTAAGCTCTTCTGTGTTACGTGATCACATTACTCATTAAAGCAATGCTTTGAGGTAGATACTGTTATTTCAATCTTAAGAAATTTGTAAATAAAAGATGAAGTGAATTTCCCAAGGCTACTTAGTGATACAACTTGGATTTAATCTGGGTTGCCTGTTTTAAAACTAGTGTTTTAGTTATTTATTGCTACATAATAAATCATCTCCAAACTTGCTGGCTTAAGCCAACACTAAAGGGTTATTAATTCATAATTTCTGTGAATCAGAAATTCAAGAGCATCATAGCTGGATGGTTCTGGCTCAGAGTCTCCCATGAGGCTACAGTCCAGATGTCAGCTGAGGCTGCATGGTATGAAAGCGTGACTGGAGCTAGAGGGTCTATTTCCAAGTTAACTCACTCACATGGCTGTTGGCAGGAGACCTCAGTTTCTTTCTAGGTGGCTCTGATATAGGGTTGCATGGGTGTATTCATGACATGGTAATTGGTTTCCCTCAGGGTGAGAGACCAAAAAGAGAAAAAGACACCGCAATGCCTTTTGCTGTCTAGCATTAGGAATCATGTACTGTCATTTCTGGAACATCCTATTAGTTCTGCAGGTCAGCCCTCCTGAGTGTGGAGGGAACCACACAGAAGGTGAATACTTGGGGGCATCCTAGAAGCTGACTATCACAGCCAATGTGTGTTTCACAATTCCGCAGCTGCCTTTAGGGACTCCACCTAAAGTGGGCATTTGAGAGCAGTCTGTAGGATAAGACATTGAAACTGTACATCCTATGGACACATACACACACATGAACACGCATTATATATATATATATATATATCATTATTTATAAACTCAAATGAGTGTACTTTAACCACTACCTTGGTAAGATATATATTTACCCTAATGATGTTTTTATTACACCAAATATTTTTAGTTGGTCACTAATAGACAAAATTATATATACAATTTATATATTTATATAGAACTATATATAGAATTTATATATTCTACTGTATGTACAAATATATATGCCATTACCTGGAATTCAAAATGGAAGCAGTGGGGAATGTAGGGAGGTCGAGAGCTCAGGGATGCCAATGACAGATAAATAGGGAATACTTGGAATGGATTTTGCCCAGTCCTTCCACAGTGCTGCTGTGGTCCTTTTTAATTTAATTGTTTTATAGTTTGTTTATTTTTGAGACAGGGAGAGACAAAGTATGAGTGGGGGAGGGACACAGAGAGAGGGAGACACAGAATTTGAAACAGCCCCCAGGTTCTGAGCTGTCAGCACAGAACCCGACATGGGGCTCTAA
Source organism: Suricata suricatta (assembly GCF_006229205.1). Lineage (NCBI taxonomy): Eukaryota > Metazoa > Chordata > Mammalia > Carnivora > Herpestidae > Suricata > Suricata suricatta. The sequence continues at coordinate 25,622,476 of NC_043706.1, read as the reverse complement.
CCCACGAACCGCAAGATCATGACCTGAGCCAAAGTCAGATGCTTAACGGACTGAGGCACTCAGGCACCCTGGTCCATATTAATTTAAACTTCCTGAAAATCCTCGATGAATATGGATGCAAAAATCCTCAACAAGATAGTAGCAAATCGAATTCAACAGCATATGAAAAGTATTATCCATCATGATCAAGTGGGATTCATTCCCGGGTTACAGGGCTGGTTCAACATTCTCAAACCAATCAATGTGATACATCACATTAACAAAAGAAAAGACAAAAACCATAGGATCCTGTCGATAGACACATAAAAAGCATTTGACAAAACACAGCATCCTTTCTTAATAAAGACCCTCGAGAAAGTAGGGATAAGTTTAAGTAAGGAACTCACTTAAACATCATAAAAGCCACTTATGAAAAGCCCACAGCTAATATCATCCTCAATGGGGAAAAACTGAGAGCTTTCCCCCTGAGATCAGGGACACGACAAGAATGTCCACTCTCACCAGTGTTGTGTAACATAGTGCTGGAAGTCCTAGCATCAGCAATCAGATAAAGAATTGCCAAAGATGAAGTCAAACTTTCACTTTTTGCAGATGATGTGATACTCTACACGGAAAGCCTGACAGACTCCACTAGAAGTCTACTAGAACTGATTCATGAATTCAGCAGTCTCAGGGCACAAAACCAATGTACAGAAATCAGTTGCATTTTTACACACCAACAATGAAGCAGCAGAAAGAAATCAAGAAACTGATCCCATTCACAATTGCACAAAAAACCCCATAAAATACCTAGGAATAAACCTAACCAAAGATGTAAAATCTGCATGATGAAAACTATAGAAAACTTATGAAGGATACTGAAGAAGACACAAAGAAATGGAAAAACATTCCATGCTCATGGATCAGAAAAATAAATATTATGACAATGTCATTACTACTCAAAGCAATATACACATTCAATGCAATCTCAATCAAAATTGCACCAGCACCCTTTGCAAAGCTAGAACAATCCTAAAATTTGTATGGAACCACAAAGGCCTCAAATAGCCAAAGTAATATTGAAGAAGAAAACCAAAAGGGGAGGCATCACAATCCCAGACTTTAGCCTCTACTACAAAGCTGTAACCATCAAGACAGCATGGTATTGGCACAAAAACAGACAAATAAACCAATGGAATAGAATAGAGAGCCCAGAACTGGACCCACAAATGTATGGCCAATTCATCTTTGACAAAACAGGAAAGAGTATCCAATGGAGAAAAGACAGCCTCTTTAACAGGTGGTGCTGGGAGAACTGTATATCAACATACAGAAGAATGAAACTAGACCACTTTCTTACACCATACAAAAAAATAAACTCAAAATGGATAAAGGACCTGAATGTGAGACAGGCAACCATCAAAAACCTTAGAGGAGAAAGCAAGAAACAACCTCCTTGACTTGAACCACAACAATTTCTTACTTGACACATCTCTAAAGGCAAGGGTATCAAGAGCAACAATGAACTATTTGGACCTCATCAAGATAAAAAGCTTTTGCATGGCAAAGAAAACAATCAAGAAAACTAATAGGCAGTTGAGGGAATGGGAAAAGATAGTTGCAAATGACGTATTGGATAAAGGGCTAGTATCCAAGATCTACAAGGAATGCACCAAACTCCACACCCGAAAAACAAACAATCCAGTGAAGAAACGGGCAGAAGACATGAGTAGACACTTCAACAAGGAGGACATCCAGATGGCCAATAGAGGCTCAGTGTCACACATCATCAGGGAAATTCATATCAAAACCACGCTGAGATAGCACCTCACGCCAGTCAGAGTGGCTAAAATGAACAAATCAGGAGACTATAGATGTTGGTGAGGATGTGGAGAAGTGGGCACTCTCCGACACTGTTGGTGGGAATGTAAAGTGGTACAACTGCTCTGGAAAACAGTGTGGAGGTTCCTCAAAAAATAGAACTCCCCTGTGACCCAGCAATAGCACTGCTAGGGATTTACTCAAGAGATCTAGAGGTGTTGATGCATAAGGGCACATGTACCTTAATGTTCATAGCAGCACTTTCAACATTAGCCAAATCATGGAAAGAGCCTAAATGTCCATCACCTGATGAGTGGATCAAGAAGATGTGGTATATATATACAATGGAGTACTACATGGCAATGAGAAAGAATGAAATCAGGCCAGTTGTAGCAAAGTAGATGGAACTTGAGGGTGTTATGCTAAGTGAAGTAAGTCAGGCAGAGAAGGACCATATGTTTTCACTCATACATGGAACAGGAGAAACTTAACAGAGGACCATGAGGTAGGGGAAAGGGAGAAAATAGTTAAGGAGAGGGAGGGAAGCAAACCATAAGAGACCCTTAAATACTGAGAACAAACTGAGGATTGATGGGGGTGGGGAAGAAGGGGAAATGGGGTGATGGGCATGGAGGAAGGTGTTTGTGGGGATGAGCACCGGGTGTTATGTGGAAATCAACTTGACAATAAATTATAAAATAAAAAGAAAACTTGGAAAATTAAAAAAAAATAAAGGGCCTGGAAACCCAGAGTTTCAGAACTTAGTTACTGTGTTGGTAAAACAGGAAGATAGTGGCACATGTGCTTGACTCCATAGAGCTTTTGTAAAAAAACAAACACAGGAAACTGTATGTGAAAACGCCTGCAAGAACATAAAATCTTCAGATTAGAGGAAGGTGCTACTGTCATCGTCATTTTAGCTGTTATCTCTGGATGTGTGCCAAGACCTCCCAGAGGGCAGGATCGGGGCTCCCAGAACCATGCACGACTGCTGCTTTGCAGCCCCTGGGAGCCCTTCTTTGAGGAGCATTAGCCATAAGTCTACCTCCAGTTGTCAGACACCTTAGCCACTGTTTTCTTAAGCTCTGCTTCCATGTGCTGCACGGCAGCGCATGGTTCTGTGGGTGGAAACAAGGCTGTTGGCAGAGTTCTTTGCTCATGTATACTTTCTTAGGCCTGGATGTGAGGTCAGAGGAAGCTAGGTGTGTGCGAGCCCTGCCACCTCGCCCTGGTGCATGCACAGGGCCAGCATCTGGCCACAGAAGCTCCTAAGGAAGCAGTATATGGAATATGCACATAAATCCATAACACTATTTTCACATTCCTTGCCGTACCACCAAGGCCAAAAACGAGAAGAGAATTAAGTTTCTTCACAAACATATCTTTTTTAATCTTTTTCTTATAAAATTATCCCCAACCTGTCCGAAGGGTCTGGCAGCCATTTCTGTGTCAACAACAGGCAGTTTTATAGGGATGGCATGAGCAAATACCCGGCAAAGCTTTTCAGCTCTGTGCAAAAAACGAGTTGCTTCTTAATGAAGCACAGCTGAGAACCTCCAGCTGCCTTCTGAGGACTCCCAAATTTTATACTTCTACACCAGACCTGTAATCCAAAGAGTGGTGTGCTGGGAAGTATTTAACCACCAATTCTCCAAAGAGGGGAAAACCCACCCTGAATTGTAGCATTTGCCAATTTCCACGGTGTAAATATTCTAACCAGAGCCAATATCAAGCTACTGATGGGATATCACTGAATGATGCAGAGCATGTGTGAGCTGGTCCCAGTATCCCTCTGGATCCAAAGTTACATATCAAATGCATCCTTTTCAAAATGAGTATGTCAAAAATCAACATGTGCAAAATAGAACTAACAATCTCTCTCTCCACCCCATACTCAGCCTCATCTTCTTCCAGGGTTTCGGATTTGAGTGTGTGGCTTTGCCTCACCACCATTTCTAAGCCATCACCAACATCTTTTAATTTTACTTCTTGAATTTTCACAATCTATCCACTTCTCCCTAGCCTATGGTATCATCATTAATCACTTGGATTGTTGCCAAAAGATAAGTGTTTACATGTATCCACTCTTTCTAAAAGTTTATTTATTGAAAGAGAGAGAGAGAGAGAGAGAGAGAGGGAGAGAGAGAGCAAGCATGAGCAGAGGAGGGGCAGAGACGGGGAGAGAGAGAGAATCCCAAGCAGGCTCCATGTTATAAGTGCAGAGCCTGATGTGAGTCTTGAACTCACAAACCACGAGATCATGACCTGGGTCAAACCAAGAGTTGGGCACTTAGCTGACTATGCTACCCAGGTGCCCCATCCTTGTATCAACTCTTGCACACACATACACTCAACCCATCACCAGCGTAATCTCTGGGAAATGCAGTTCCTAAAGCATCAGTCCTATGCCTAAATACTTTCATGGACTCCTTGGCTCAGGAATGCAATCAAAATCCTTAGAGTAGCCTGCAAAGACATGTAGGAGTCTTGCCTGTCTGCTTAGCCTAATCCTGGACTTTTCTGGCCCTATGTTCCTTGCTCCATCTGCCCTAGCCATGCTGGCTATCTTTCAGTTTCTCAAACATGCCAAGCCCTTTGCCAGTTCAGACCTTTGTACAAAGTGTTCTTTTTGCCTGGAATTACTTGGTCTCACCAGCTTTTTATTCTTCAATCTCAGCTAAATGTTTTTAGAAAGGTCATCTGAAAACTTCCAATTTGAAAAGAATCCCCTATTTTTCTCCTCCATAACATCCTGTTCTTGGTTTATGCTCCCACCAGCAGTGTCTCATTTTTGCTTCACATCCAATCCAACATTTGATATTATCTAACTTCAAAATTTTTGACAAGGTGGTATGATGGTGTCTCATTGTGATTTTAGTTTGCATTTCCTGGGTTACTAATAAATTTAGGCATTTAAAATATGTTTATTTTTCGTTTGGATTTTCTGTTGTGTGCAATATCAGTTCAAGTTTGTTGCCTATTTTTCTATCAGGTTGTCTTATCTTTATTAATTGTTAGTAAGATCATTATATATTTTGGGGGTAGTATAATTTGTAGGTTAAATGTATTGCAAGTATTTTCTCCCATTCTTTGCCTTGATTTTTCACTCTTTCCAAAGTGTCTTTTTATGAAAATAAATTTTTAAACTTAATATTATTAAATATTTTATATTTATTTACAATGCTAGAACTTTTTGTATTTTCAAGAAATTCTGTTCATAAGGTCTGATTTTTTTTTCTGAAAAAGTAATTATTTTCTTAATTTGACTAGGTAAAGAATTTTAGGATGGCAGTAATTATCTTTCAGTGTATTACAAAATTTTTTCACTCACTTTTGCTTTTATTACTGCTGATAAGAAGTCAGACTTCAGTATAATCCCCTTTCCTTGAAAGCCTGTCTCTTTTCCCCTGGCTTACATTTAAACTCTTCTCTTTGTCTCTGCCAGTTTACAGTTTTATCATGATGTGTCTATCTTTGGATTTCTTCTTTTTCTCCCACAAGGAACTGATTTGTCTTCCTTAATCTGAGGGTTTGGTCTTTCAACAAATCTGAACATTTCTCATTCACTCTTTTAAATATTGCCCCTTCTTCCTCTCTTTTCTCCAGTGAACTCCAATGACACAAAAGTGACACCTTTTCATTCTCTCTTCCATCTCTTTGTTTCTCTGGGCTGAAGAATAATTTCTTTCAGCTTGGTAATTTTTTGTTTGAGTGTGCTTAATTTTATGTTTAACATACCTAATGAATTTTTAAGCTTAGTTACTATAGTTTTCATTTCTAGACGTTCTACTTTACAAATTTGCTTGGTCGTTTTAGAAACTCAAAAAGAATAAAGCATTTATTAAAATATTAAAACACCTGTTTTATATTGTTTGATAATTTCCATCTTTAAAATCTTTACCTGACCTGTTCTGATATCTGATCTCTCTCTCTCTTTCTCTCTCTCTCTCTCTCTCTCTCTCTCTCTCTCTCTGCCACCTATATTCCTCTACAAGGAAAGAATTGATGCCCAGCTGTAGGAAGCAATGAGGTTCAGCAGACAGCCCCCATTTGCAGAAATCTGCCTTGCCACTGGCCACATCCTACTCAAAGTAGCACGTATCTGGAGACTGAGTGAGGGTATCAAGGCCTGGGCATTCTGGCCCAGTGTAGGATGACTCTGCTGGATAATATCCTCACCAGTGCTCTCTGCTGGGGCTGGACAAGGTTTTGTCAGAGTTTTATAGCAGTTCCACTTCTCCTTCTGTCTAACCTTGCTTTCTCTCTCTCTTCTTCACTGTTGCTGATCCCAATAATATCTGAAGTTCTGACCTGGCAACTGCTTTCACAAAACCCAAACTACAATATGTGTGTGTGTGTGTGTTCTGCTACTTCTTACTCATGGTACCTTGTCTCCTTCTGTGTTTTATGTTTCTTGAAACTTCATCTATTGGAATTCTTTGAGATTTGTTTTGAGGTTAAGTTCCTTTTGAGAATATATGAGATTTCTTCTATCAGTTGCCAGAGGGCATGGCCAAGTTGGGACAGTTTAAGTGAAATTGCCTGTGTTTTGTTAAACCAAAAATGTAGTGTGTATTGTTTACTAACTCGTGTGAGTGGAAATGACAGTAATGAATTAAATAATAGGCATGTTCAAATTAAACATATTCCTTACTTTCCCTTTCTGTGCTGAGTTTGTTTCCCATTCACACTTACACTAAGTTGACATTAGAGGCCCCACCTTATGTAGTATTTCTCCACCTTGGGTGGGCTGAAATCTTAATTTCCTGTTTCTCATGCCACTGTGTAGCTTTCCAGTGGAAATGAAAGGTCATCGGAGTTCAGTACATAGTTTCAGGGCGAAGGCTAGTTTGGATCTTGCTTACTTTACATGATTCCAGGCTCAATGTTTCACTTTGGAACTTGAAATTCATGGTTCCACTTCTCACTTTACTGCCAGGATGCTGATTCATTAAATTATTATTTTCTTTTGTTTCACATTTATCCAGACTTCACTTATTTCCTTTTCTGAACAGGGAGAATGAGTCATTTAGGGTTTCTAGTCCACCATCCCGATGGAAATAAATGTCTGGAGTCGTGTTTAAGAGGACCTTACATAAGACAGCTGCCAGCAGGGCCAACAGGGTCCCAACAGAGAGAGTCTGCATTGACTGGATCATCAGAAAGAAATGGAGGTTGAAAGAGGCTAACAGAGTGAGCAGGAAGTTTTCTGTGAGTGATCCACAATTATGAAGAATGTCTCTGATGAATCTGCAAATAATTTCTGAGAATAATAGTTTTGAATGTACCCAAAGACCAGTGATAGGGTGAGAAGACAAAGACACTATCTGTCAAATAAGATCTTCCCCGGCTCTGCCTTTCCTTTTTCCCTTATATTTTATTTGATGAGGGAGCAGAAGTAGAAGCATTAAGCTTGGAAATAGAGAAAAGAGAGCCCTCACCCCAAGGCCAGCCAAGAGAGGGAAGCAGACTTAAAATAAACCCCTGATTACAAACAAAACACAATTGCTAAAAGGTGACTATTCTTGTTTGGTTTTCAATATGAGCAGATAAACTATGGTGTTTGCCCAATATTCCACCCAGGCAAGGACAAGAACAAACTCCACACAACAGGTTGGAACAAAATGGGTGGAGAATAAAGATATTTCCTGGCAGAACCTGGTGAATCTGCTCTTTTGACATAGAAACATAGAATCTGCTCTTTTAACATAGAAACTACTACTATGATATTCATACTAGAATACCGAATAGTTGGAAGGAAATATGAGTTTAAGGTGTCATTGTTATTGTTTAGGTAAGAGGGATTTGAATGCACATATATGTTGTTGGGAATGAACCAATATAGAAGGAGGTATTCAAGAGAAAGGAAGGGGGGCAGTCTTGAAGGACAGGGACAGGATCTATAGCACAGGTGAAAGGTATTAACCTTTGATGAAGAAGAGGGTCATCTTCTAATTTTAAAAGGAAGGAAGAAAAAGGATGGTAAAGCTTATAGGTTGAATCTGTATGTTCCAGGCAAAAATCTGAGGGATTCCTGATCTGATGGCTTTTCTCTTTGAAGTGGGGACAGGGTTGCTTTTTAAAAGTGAACGACAGCCTTGGCAATGGGTGATAAACTTTGGGCAAGTGTGAGAAAGGGCAAGTAGGAGGATGGGAAAATCCACTCTGGACCCAACCAAGGCTGGAAATCATGAATTTACAGTGGAACTCATCTGTGCCATTGCACAATTTCTTCCACCAGCCTAACCAGCTTGGATGTAGGACAGGAAGGGCATAACTGAATGGTCTCTGTGCAGAACACACTAAACCTTTCTAGGGTTCAGAATGCCATCGTTTGCATAGAATCTCTTTCTCCCTGTATAAGGAAAAACACTCTTGTGTTTCTCACCTCCTCTCACAACATTATAACATTACCTCCACAGTTCACCTCTGACACCAATGTGTGGATTTTCCACACATCACACAATTCCTGACACCAGCTGGGTGTCTCACAAATTAATTCTGACACTCATATCCCACCAGTGGTTAAGGGCTCAGTCTCACAGAACTGCTTCCACCCCTCGCGCTTCAGGTGCCAATCTCAAGTACCCCTGTACTTCTGTCCAACTGGCTATCGATTTAAAGCTCCCATGACCCCTTCACTGGGTTCAGTGATTTGCTAGAATGGCTCATAGAACTCAGGGAAATACTTATGTTTACTATAAAAATATATAGAGAAACATCCAGAGTGAAGAAATTTGTAGGGCAGCCATGGGGGAAAAGGTAAGGGTGTTTGAGCCTCCTCCTAGCATGCCACTCTCCCAATACATCCACATCTTCAGCAGCCTGCAATCTCAAAGAACCTTGAACTTTGGGATTTTAATGGAAGGTTCATTATGAAGGCATGATTCATTGTTAACTTAGTATCCAGCTACTCTTCCTTTCTCAGAAAATAAGGGTTAGGGCTGAAACTTCCCAGCTACTAGTCATGGCTGGGTCTTTCTGGTGACCAATCTCCATTGTGAAGCTATTCAAGAGCCCACCAATAGTTGCCTTATTAGAACAAAAGATGCTGCTATCACCTAGGAAATTCAAGAAATTTAGAAACTCTGCATCAAGAACTGGGGCCAGAGACCAATGTATGCATTTTCTATTATTTCACACACCCTTCCCTCTCTCCCTACACAATTTCCCTTTTTTGAGCCTATTCTTCTAAGTTTTAATTCAATCAGATATTTGTTTTTTTTTTCTTAATTACATCCCAGTACTGTGACTTGATTGAGCATGTTTCTCAATCTTTTTCTTGAATCTTTATACATATCACTTCTTAGAGTGAGTTATTTCTGAGCATGACAAAACTGTTCTAGTAAGTAATAATTCCAGCTAATTTTACCCTAAAGATTATAATCTCAAAATTTGGGGAGCATCTCACAATAACCTTCTATATGTTGACTGTAAGTGTAAGAAATAAAAAGACTAAGTAAAATTCTCCATGGTGGTACTGTAGAAAACTCCTGCATTCCTCAGAATCACGTGGCCACTGATGGATTTAGGAAAACAGAGATTGCTGGATCTTGCGCTTAGGGTTTCTAACTCAGTTGTTCTGGGACAGAGTGAGAGAACATGAATTTATTCCAAGTTCCCAGGTGGGGCTGTTAGTCTTGGGACTATACTTAGAGAACCGCTGTGTGAAATAATGAAACAATAAATCTTCACAATAATAATCAGATAGTACTCATCTTTAATCTAAACAAATGTACTTAAAGGCAAGTTTTAAAGGAACTTTATCCAAAGGAGGTCTGGATTCTTCAATTTCTCTTAGAAGTGTTCTGCTCATTCATTTCTATGTTGCAGTTATTTAACCAAGTCTGTACGTAAAGAAAGAGGGAGGAAACAAGGAAATATGAGATCCTAAAGGTGTGAAGGATGCCATCAGAACTGAGCCATCCCAGCACCCCATACACAAAGGTGGATGAAGAATGAATAATAAGCTTTCAGCGCACCTCTATGTCAATATTATGGATTTTAATGTTTGATGAAAAGAAATGTTACAATATCTTAGTGACATAAATCAATGAAAGACATGTCAAATAAGTACCATTTTGATATTGATAATAAAATGATCAAGGTCACAAAAAATTAAAGCACATCCAAAATTCCAAAGCAAATGATCCAAAGAATTTCTGAAGTAATGAACTAAGAACAACTATAATAAGTTACCCAGGCAGGCCATTTGGCTACAAGTTCCTTGGAAACTGCCTAAATTTTGTCTTTGGTCTCAAAATCATGTTTGCAATCACAGCAACTCTAAGAAGGTGATCCTAGCTTTTTTTGCTAAGTGAGTGAAATCTGTACTCTAGAAAGAAATTAGAATACAAATAAGAATAAAAATAGAGAGGCAAATAAATCCATAGAATTAAATCTTTGGTAAACTAGTCTGAATATAAATGCATTGATTTTTTTGTATTCATTGTAATAATGTGTCCCCTTAAAAAATGTTTTTAAAGTTGATATACTTTGAGAGAGAGAGAGAGAGCATGAACAGGGGAAGGGCAGAGAGAGAGGGAGAGAGACAAAATCCTAAGCAGGCTTTGCACTGTTAGTGCAGAGCTCAAGGCAGGGCTGGAACCCACAAACTGCAAAATCATGACCTGAGCTGAAACCAAGAGTTGGACGCTAAACCAACTAAGCCACGCAGGCACCCCAATGTGTCATTTTTTTATGTGCTTAAAGCATTGAAAAGACGTATATCATTCATTTATTTAAATGTTCATGTTCAGAGAAGTCAAATTTATTAATTTTATGACTTTATACTTAATAATTTGGCTTTTTATTTAGTAGTTAAGTTTATGGAAATAGTATGCAAAATGTTTAGAGCAGTTTTGCTTAAAAATAATTAATAGACAATTAAAAAGTACAAACAGTGATCAGACTATTTTCCTTTCCAAACAAGAGCCACTGAGATATTGGATAATTTTCAGCATCAAACAGACTGGCCAGTTGAAGAGTCAAGTAATTTCTTTTATAGAGAAAAAGGTATTACTTATTGAATTCAGAATATAATATGCTCTCTATCAAGAGATTTCTCTGTTGACAAATTTTTGTTGCTGTGATACTCTTCAACTTCTGCCTGGTTATACTTTTTCACATAGCTTACTGCTGAATTTGTAATTCTTTTCTTTTTTTAAAGAGAGCATTATTACTTATTACCTGTGAGCATTTTTCAATTCCATAAGAGAACAAATGAGCTGCACAGTCCTTGGAATCTTGTAAAGGCATTTGGCCTGGAAGATGTTCCTTGGCTATGTGCCAATAAAAATGGATTATAGGGACAACTTTCAGTCCAAAATGAGCAACTTGAACCTTTACTGTTTAATTTCTGCTCGATTATTGAAAACTGGCTCAACTTTGGTCACAGGATGAAGTTTATGAAAAGGAATTTCCATGTTTAAGAAAGGAACTATGGCCACAGTATAAAAACTGAAAAAGAAAAAAGAATTTCTATTTTAAGCAGATTTTATTAATTGTTGGTTATTATTTAAAAATATTGAATATAGTTGCCTACCTTATCAACTTGTATCAAGTCACTGAATTGACATACTCATTCTGGGAAGCTGGTTGGCAGGCAAACATGGAATTTGCTGGCTCATAGCTTGGTGAGAAAACCAACAGATAGATGGTAATTTTCTTCTCTTTTATTTTCCTCTTTCTCCTCTCCTTTTTCTTGCCTCTTGTCTTTCTCTCCATTTACCCACTTTCTTTTTTGGCTATTGAAGATTTATTGCCTTTCAGTACTTACAGATGATGTTTTCATAGGCTCTAATGAGGTCCCAGCAGTTTTTAACAATAACAGGACATTACTGTTTCTAAGATATATTACGTGTTTTCCCTCATCTTTCTCCCTTGAATGAAAAGCTTAGAAGTATGTTAACCCCCAATTCCCTTTCCTTTACTTTGATAAATGGTCTAGTTACTTAATAGGGCTAAATACTTTGCTAGGGCTGTTATAATACTCATTTGAATAAAAGTTTTAAAGAAGAGCATTTGTGTGCTTTAAATGTACTTTCTGATTTTGGGTACCTGAGCATGTTCAAAACACCTGTTTCTTAGGGGCCTTGGAAGTGCTCTTTAAAGCTGTCTTTGCTAGTTTATGCATCCTGGTGGCCATTCCTGTGACATTTCCTGATCCTCTTGAAGAGCGGATAGGGGCGATGCTCCTGTATCCCCTGTGCAGCGCCTGTTGGGATTCTGGCTCCAACCCCATGTGAGTATGCTGTGGACTCCCATTGGCCGAACTAGTTGGCCAGGTCAGATCTCCAGCTGCCTCAGTGAGATGCATGGCCATGGAGATATTTTTTAAGAGGAAACAACGTGAAGATGAACAAGTGCCTTGGCGTCGCCGCTCCCAGCACTTGTTCTGCGGTAACAGGCTTGGGAGCCAAGTCTGGAGGTATTTTTTCTCCTTAAAGGTCAGACAGATTACAAGTCAGCAATAGAGAAAGGAGCCACGCTGTGTCCCATGATGTAACACACAGGGACTTCGACAAAAGCAGGCATTTTCCTTTGAGGAGTCAAGCTGCGGGAACGTCTTCGAGCCAGAGGGGCTTAGCAGAAGGGGGATGGGGGCCGGGAGACGGAGGCTCCAAGCGGTTCTGCAGCAGTGGATTCTATTTTGGTTCTGGGCTAGCTTTGGATCAGTGGCTTTCATTCTGCCCTGAAATTAGCATGTTATAAACAGACGGGTTGGGTCTCGGATCCAGCAGAGAAGCCAGCTTGAAAAATCATTCTGGGAAATGCACTGAATCATTTGTTCCAGGCACAGCCTGGAACGGGCCGGCGGCAGAGTCCCCAGACAGCGCCCCAGATCTCCTGTCCCGTGGTCGCCGCGCCCCCTTCTTTCCAGGCTTTCCTTCTTCGGCGTCACGTCACTACTCAGTTTATTCAGGGCTCGATTGCTGCTAATAGGTTCTCTTTAGAGACTTTCTGGAGACAGCTTTTCAAGAGCCTCCCCTTTCCGGATTCCTGTGGGACAGAAACCACGGAGCTATTTAACACAATACGATAACCGTCATTTTCCATCCTCCGATTTCTGGGCAACTGCCTATGCTCTTCGCACACGCATGTAACGACCGGAAATGAGTTCCAGGCAAGAGCAGCCACCCACTGGCCGGGTTGTCAGCCCCACGTGGGCCTGGTACCCGTTCTGCAGCCGGTGCCATCCTTCTGAGCGCGGCGCCTGGGTCCTGCCCGAGATCCTGCTCCTTGCGCCTGGCGGCCTGGGCAGTGCCAAGACGCTGGTGATAGCTCCCGGGCCCGGCTCCCCATAGTATTCTGTTGTGTCCCTCCATTTCTACCCCTCCAGACAAGCAGTCTGTTCCAAAGAGGATCCAATGGAAAACTTTATAAATACTTCAAATGGTGGAAACAGGAAGTGGAATAAAAATGATGCAGCTAGTCACAGAAAACATGCTGTCATTTTTCCTCCATAAATATATATATCCTTTTCAGAAGGAAGCAATGCCTCAAGCTGAAGGTAAAACCTCACAGTGCCTCTTGACTTTGGAGACTGTGAAGAGAAGGTCCCTGGGGGGTGGATATCCTTGGGGGGAGTGGAGCACTGCTCACTGGCCATGGAAACTTCAGAAAAAATTCAGATGACTTGTAGTATGGAAATGCAGAGTGATGCCTTGTTGGGGTCCCCATGTCCTGTGACTTAACAGACACTTCATCAGTATCAGTCATGTCAGTAGTAGTAATCCCAATTCCAGTGATCTAATTCCTAAGCCAGACCCAATTTCTTTCCCTTAACGTTCATATAATAATATAATGCTTACTATGTTCTAGGCACTATCCTAAGTGATTGACAAGCATTAACTCATTTAATCCTCCCAACAATCCTAAATGGTAGGTATTATTATCATCTCTATTTTATAGATGAGAAGACTGCAGCACAAAAGAACAACTCACTTTCCAGAGGACATACAACTTCAAAACAATGGAGCTGAAATTCAAATTTAGGTAGTTGGGCTCTAGAACCTCCATTCTTACTAGCATCTCTTTATGGTGGATTAAGAGAAAACTAGAGAGGCAACCACAACGCATAGCGTGAACAAATCAAATGGGTTTTCATTGACACCACTTGGACTTCTAAAAGATGAAACAAATATATCATGATAAGATTGCTTCACCTAATAAAGCAAAAGCATGATATTTAATCACATGTGGCCTTAGAGGAGAGAGGCATAGGAGATTTCAGGCAGAAGAGGAGAGGGAAGTGTGAAGATGGCGGCAGAGACTGGAGTGATAGAAGCCTCGGCAAAGGAATGCAGGCAGCCGCCAGAAGCTGGAACAGACAGGAAACAGTTTCTCCCTTAAAGCCTCTGGAGGGAGTACAGGCCTGCTGACATCTTGATTTCAGCCCAGTGATACTCATTTCAGACTTCTGGCCCCCAGAATGTGATTATCTAAATTCTGTCTTTAATTAAAGCTGTCATCTTTCAAGGACAGAGCACTAGGAAACGGATTAAATGCCTTATCCTTTGTTTTGCATTAGTCTAGAAGCAGTTCTCAAAACTTTTTGGTCTTGGTACTCCTTTTCACTAAAGGGTCCCCAAGAGCTTACATTTATGTGAGGCATATCTATAGATATTTACAGTTAGAAATTAAAAGTGAGCAAATCTAAAAATATTTATTAATTCATGTGAAAATAAAAATGGTTATGTATGCTGACATAAATGACATAATTTTATGAAAATGGCTGTATTTTCCAAAATAAAAAGCTAGTGAATAGAATGATATTGTTTTCTATTTTTCATTTATTTATTTATTTATTTATTTATTTATTTATTTATTTATTTATTTTTGAGAGACAGAGAGGGACAGTGCAAGCAGAGGAGGGTCAGAGAGAGAGGGATATAAAGAATCTGAAGACAGGCTCCAGGCTCTGAGCAAGCTGTCAGCACAGAGCCCAACGCGGGGCTCAAATTCAAGAACCATGAGATCATGACCTGAGCTGAAGTCAGATGCTTAACCGACTGAGCCATTCAGGCGCCCCTGTTTTCTATTTTTCAAATCTCTTTCCTTTCTGTCTTAATGGAAGATAGTTGAATTCTCTTATGTGCTTTGCTTTCAATCTGTTGCAATATGTTGTTTTGGTTGAAATGTATGAAGAAAATTGGGTTCACATAGATATGTAGCTGCAAATGGAGTAATGTTTTAACAGCCCTTGGGGTAATTATAAATGTTCTTCTTGTATCTTCATAAAACTCAATAATAATTTTTAGGAGTTAGTTGTAATGCAGTATCTGAAACTGGTAACAGTAAACTTTTGGTATCGTGTTACATTAAAATATACTGGTTTAGGGGTGCCTGAGTGGCTCAGTCCCTTAAGCATTTGACTTCAGCTCAGGTAATGATCTCACCATTTGTGGATTTGAACCTCACATCAGGCTCTGGGCTGACAGCTTGGAGCGTGGATCTTGCTTCATATTCTATGTCTCCCTCACTCTCTGCCCTTCCTTCACTCACGCTCTGTTACTCTCTCTTAAAAATAGACATTTAAAAAAATTAAATACACACATATACACACACACACACTGGTTTATTTTGTATTTTTGAATGGATATTTTACTCATGAATGATTTATACTTATTTATTTTAGGTTGTGGCAAAATATACACAACCTAAATTTTACCATTTTAATCATTTTTAAGTGCACAGCTCAGTTCTACCAAGTATATTCACATTGTTGTGCAACTATCACTGTCATCCATCTCCAGAACTTTCATCTTGAAAAACTAAAACTCTGTACCCAGTGGATAATAATTATCCCTCTCCCCCTTAATCCATGACAATCATCATTCTCCTACCTGTTTCTATGGATTCAATTACTCCTGATAACTCTTGTAAGTGCAATCACACAGTATTGGATCATTTGTGACACCTGTTGTAGCATATATCAGAATTGCCTTCCTTTTTAGGGCTGAATAACATTCCATTTTCTGTATACACCACGTGTTGTTTATCCATTTCTATCCATTCATGTGTTGATATAGGCTTGAGTTGCTTCCACCTCGTGGCTTTTGAGAATAATACTGCTATGTGCATGGGTGTGCAGATATCAATTAGGATCCTGCTTTCAATTCTTTAGGATACCCAAAGTGGAATTACTGGATCATGTGTTAATTCTATTTTTAATTTTTTGAGGAACTACCATGCTGTTTTCCACAGTGGCTGCACCATTTTACAATCCCATCAACAGAGTTCAAGTGTGCCAATTTCTCTACACCCCTGCCAGCACTTCTTTTTTTTCCACTTCTTTTGTAGTAACCACTTAACAGGTGTGAGGTGATTGATGTCTCATTGTGGTTTTGATTTGCGTTTCTCTAAGGATTAGTGATGTTGGTCATCTTTTTATGTGCTTTTTGGATATTTGCATATCTTTTTCTTTGTCCACATTTTTTAATTTGGTAAACTGATAATGTCCTCTGTCCATTTTTTTGGACTGAATTATTTGATTTTTTGTTTTTGAGCTGTAAGAGTTTTTCACCTTCTTGTATGTATGATTTGCAATTATTTTTTTCCATTTTGTCAGTTGTCTTTTCATTCTGTTGATTGTGTCTTGTGATGCACAGAAGTATTTAATTTTGACATAGTCCAATTTTTCTATTTTTACTTTTGTTGCATGTGGGCTTTCGTATCATATCCAAAATGTCCTGGCCAAATCCATAAAGCTTTCCTCCTATATTTTCTTCTTAACAGTTTCAGGTCTTACATTTAGGTTTTTCATGAATTTTGAGTTAATTTTTGTGTAAAGTAAGGAGTCCAGTTTTTGCATGCAGATATCCAATTTTCTCAGAAACCATTTGTTGAAAAAAGTATCTTTCTCCTACTGAATGATCTTGGTACCCCTGTCAAAGGTCAACTGAACATATATGCAAGTGTTTATTTCTGGGCTCTTTATTCCATTCTACTGGCCTATATATCTTTATGTTACCCATGTATGATTTTGTAACATTATTTACTGATTGCTCTGAAAATGTTCATTGAGTTTTTCACATTTTCTGAATATTGAGATATTTCATTTACAATATCAAAAAATCACATTTAACTAACTGCATCAAAAAGTCTACATATTTGTAAGCTTCTCATGGTGGTAGATATGCATTATCCAAAGGTCTAATTTTATTAGCTAGCTCAAATTTTATCATTGCCAACAAGACTGACAATTGTAGGGAAAAGCTCACTGCCTTTATTTCAAGATAGTTTGTGCCAAGTGCCCAAATCTGTACAATCACAGTTAAAAAATTAAACAAATTGACACAGTTAACAATTTCCTCTATTTTATTTTATTTTTTATGGAATAAAATATTTATTTTTTATTAATTAAATAGTTTATTACCAAGTTGGTTTCCATATAATACCCAGTGCTCTTCCCCACAAGTGCCCCCCTCCATGTCCATCACCCCACAACCCCTTTCCTCCTCCATCTTCAGCCCTCAGTTTGTTTTCAGTATTCAAGAGTCTCTCATGATTTGCTTCACTCCCTCTCCCTAACTCTTTTACCCCCTTCCCCTCCCTATGGTCATCTGTTAGGTTTCTCCTGTTAGACCTATGAGTGAAAACATATAGTATCTTTCCTTCTCTGTCTGACTTATTTAGCTTAGCATGACACCCTCAAGGTCCATCCACTTTGCAATGAATGGCCAGATTTCATTCTTTCTCATTGCCAGGTAATCCTCCATTGTATATATATACACCACATCTTCTTGATCCACTCATCAGTTAGTGGGCATTTAGGTTCTTTCCAAGATTTGGCAATTGTTGAAAGTGGTGCTATGAGCATTGGAGTACATGTGTCCCTATGCATCAGCACTTCTGTATCCCTTGGGTAAATCCCCAGCAGTGCTATTGCTGGGTCATATGAGAATTCCACTGATAGTTTCACACTGTTTTTGAGAGAGGTTGTACCAGTTTACATTCCCACCAACAGTGTAGGAGGGTGCTCATCTCTCCACACCCTTGCCAGCATCTATAGTCTCCTGATCTGTTCATTTTAGCCCCTCTGACTGGCATGAGGTGGTATCTCAGTGTGGTTTTGATTTGTGTTTCCCTGATGATGAATGATGCTGAGCATTGTTTAGTGTGTCTGTTGGCCATCTGGATGTCCTCTTAGGAGAAGTGTCTATTCATGTCTTCTACCCATTTCTTCACTGAATTATTCGATTTTTGGGTGTGAAGCTTGGAGAGTTCTTTATAGATTTTGGATATTAGCCCTTTATCTGATATGTCATTTGCAACTATCTTTTCCCCATTCTGTCGGTTGCCTATTAGTTTTCTTGTTTCCTTTGCCATGCAAAAGCTTTTTATCTTGATGAGGTCCCAATAGTTCATTTTTGTTCTTGATTTCCTTGCCTTTGGAGATGTGTTGAGTAGGAAATTGGTGCGGTTGAGGTCAAGGAGGTTGTTTCCTGCTTTCTCCTCTAGGGTTTTGATGATGCAACCATGAGATCATGACCTGAGCCGAAGCCAGAAGCCGGATGCTTAATCGACTGAGCTACCCAGGCACTCCCCCCACCATTTTTTTAGGTTATTAAGGCAACAAAGTTTTTTTTTTTATTAAGGGCAAACAAAAAATGAATGTAGTGAACATCTTTTGCAGGTATGGTTTGAAATTATGTTTGGTAGTCCAAGAAATGGCTAAAACAGTTCTCACTTCCAAAGGAATCCAAATCTACCTGAGGAACAATGGTATGTAAGTAACAAGTGTTACAGGGGCACCTGGGTGGCTCTGTCATTAAGTGTCTGATTCTGGATTTCAGCTCAGGTCCTGGTCTTGCCATTCAGAAGCCTTGCATCCTAGGGTCTCACATTCAGGTCCTTTATCCATTTTGAGTTTATTTTTTTTGTATGGTGTAAGAAAGTGGTCTAGTTTCATTCTTCTGTATGTTGATGTACAGTTCTCCCAGCACCACCTGTTAAAGAGGCTGTCTTTTCTCCATTGGATACTCTTTCCTGTTTTGTCAAAGATGAATTGGCCATACATTTGTGGGTCCAGTTCTGGGCTCTCTATTCTATTCCATTGGTCTATGTGTCTGTTTTTGTGCCAATACCATACTGTCTTGATGATGACAGTTTTGTAGTAGAGGCTAAAGTCTGGGATTGTGATGCCTCCCATTTTGGTTTTCTTCTTCAATATTACTTTGGCTATTTGGGGTTTTTTTGTGGTTCCATACTAATTTAAGATAGTTTGTTCTAGCTTTGTGAAGAATGCTGGTGCAACTTTGATGGGGATTGCACTGAATGTGTAGATTGCTTTGGGTAATAATGACATTTTAACTATGTCTGTTCTTCTGATCCATGAGCGTGGAATGTTTTTCCATTTCTTTGTGTCTTCTTCAATTTCCTTCATAAGTTTTCTATAGTTTTAATAGTACAGGTCTTTTACATCTTTGGTTAGGTTTATTCCTAGGTATTTTATGGTTTTTTGTGCAGTTGTGAATGGGTCCATTTCTTGATTTCTCTTTCTGCTGCTTCATTATTGGTGTATAAAAATGCCACTGATTTCTGTACATTGATTTTGTACCCAGCGACTTTGCCGAATTCATGGACCAGTTCTAGAAGGCTTCTGGTGGAGTCAGTTGGGTTTTCCACGTAGAGTATCATGTCATCTGCGAAAAGTGAAAGTTTGACTTCCTCTTTGCCAATTCTGATGACTTTGATTTTATTTGTTGTCTGGTTGCTGATGCTAGGACTTCAAACACCATGTTAAACAACAGTGGTGAGAGTGGACATCTTTGTTGTGTTCTTGATCTCAGGGGGAAAGCTCTTAGTTTCTCCCCATTGAGGATGATATTACCTGTGGGCTTTTCATAAATGGCTTTTATAATGTTTAAGTAAGTTCCTTCTATCCTGACTTTCTTGAGGGTTTTTATTAAGAAAGGATGTTGTATTTTGTTGAACATTTTTTCTGCATCTATTGACGGGATCATACGGTTTTCATCTTTTAAATGTAACGTTTTAAAAGAGCAGTTTTAGGTTTATAGCAAAATTGACAGGAAGATAAAGCAATTTCCCATATGCCCCTGTTCCCACACATGGTATATTACTGCATTATCAATATCCACCACTACAGTGGTACATTTGTTACAACTGATGACCTTACATTATCCCATCCAATCACCCAGATCTCGTAATTTACTTTATGATTTAGCTTGGCATTTTTACATTCTACAGATTTGGACAAATCTATAATGGCATGTACCCACCATTACTGTAGCCTACAGAGTAGTTCCACTGCTTTAAAAATCCTGTGTTTCACTTATTCATTCCTCCCTTGGACAACCCCTGGCAACCACTGATCTTTTTACAATCTCTTCAGTTTTACTTTTTTCAGAAGTTCATATGGATAGAAAATACAGTATGTTGCATTTTCAGATTGGCATCTTTCACTTAGTAATATCTACTTTTCTCCATGTCTTTTTGTGACCTGATTTTAGCACTGAAAGTATTCCACTGTTTTGATATACTACAGCTTATTTATCCATTCACCTACTGAAGGACACCTTGGTTTCTTCCAAGTTTTTATGCTTATGAATAAAGCTGCTATAAACTTTTATGTGCAGGTTTTTGTGTGGGTATACGTTTTCAGCTTCTTTGGGAAAATACCAAGAATTATGATTGCTGGATGTCATAGTCAGAGTATGAAATAAGTGAAGTAGAGTTAAATTTCTTGAGAGTTGGAAATTATTGAGATTTTTTTTTTAAGGGAAGACTGAGCAAACCAGAAAAGAGCAAAGGAGTTAAGGATATATGCATATTCACTACTTAATTTAAATTAAATAAATTTAAAGGGTCTCACCTGAGTGTGAGGCCCATAAAGAGGCTTGATCAATAGATTGGATGTACCAGTGAGATGAAAGGATTATTGCAGCTTGAGGTTAGAGGAATTGAGCAAGAAAGAAAAGATGGTAATCAGAGATCAAAGTTTTTAATCCTATTAGAAATGGTGTTTTCCTCAAGAATAGGTGAATTCTTCAGGAAACAGACCTTTGGCATATCTAACTGAAACTAATAAAAGGAAAGAGCACTGTTAAGTCAAATACAAAATTATTTCTTGATCGTCTACTTTATATGCTGTTGTATGCTTGCCTTTGGGAAGCTTCTAATTTAGTTAGATGTACATTTTCTAAGAATTCCTAGTCAAGAACTAAACCATAGTGTATTTATTGACCATTTCCAGTGGATAGAGAAGGGAAGATGGTATTGGCAAAAGGGATGCATTAGTGGTAATTCTTCTATGGGTTATTTTCTTTGGAGTTGGTTCTCATAGCTTCTATGATCACCTCTATCCCCTCCCCTGCACCTGCTATGCTTATATTTTGTGTGTATGTCTCTTAAACAACATGGGGGTTTAGGGTACCGAAACTTCAGGCAGTTGAAAACCCATGTATGACTTTTGACTCACCCCAAACTTAACTACTACTAATCTACTGTTGACCAATAGCAGTTACTGATAACATAAACAGTTGATTAACATGTATTTTGAATGTTATAAATATTATATTCTGTATTCTTACAACAAAGTAATCTAGAGAACAGAGAATATTGTTAAGAAAATTATAAGAAAGAGAATATGTTTGTATGTTTATTGAAAAAGTCCATATGTAAGTGGTCCCATGCAATTCAAACCTGTTTTGTTCAAGGGTCAACTGTATATTCAAACGACAAAGCATAGGACTAGTGATCCTGACACTTCTGAGTAAATTTACTAAGACAATGAAATATCCAATTCAAAATTCATCAGGGTCCAAGATATTTTATGACATGTGGTCAATGTTCAATAGGGAAATACAATCACTGTGGCAACATTCATTCCTGTTCTGTTCCCTGGTGAGACCCACATAAATGGTGCCCCTGGAGTTGTAAACGCAGAGGCTCTGTCTCCACAGGAGTCCTGACTAGCATTTCTGAACTGTCCAGGGGCAGGTTTCACAGGAAGCTGGCATCCCCAACACAGGCAAGCAGAATGCTCACCCCCCTGGCCTGTCCCAATACTGCCAGAGCAACACAGCCCTGTGCCACAGGCGAAAACATTATTGTTTCCCATAAAGTTTTTATTTTCAGGCTTTCTACTCAAATCTTCATATATTATTAACGTGTGTGAGACCACAGAGCAAATGAATATATCATTGTGTTTAATCTGATGATTGAATGAATGGAGGTGGGGCAGACCTAGCCAGAAAAGGTCTAACCTCTCTTTGTGTTCATTCCTTTTCCAACTTTTCCTGGCATTTCTTATCAGTGTCTGCCAGCCACAGAAGAGTTATGACCTTGAATTCACCCTCATCATCACCCTCTGCCTAAATTATTTATTTAATAATTTTGTATTGGTAGTTTAAGCTGGATAGGCAGGAGGTCATTTTTTCCTCCTTTTGGAAAGATTTCTAAGGGGATGGAAGGAGACCTAGAAAAACACCAATAAATTCTATTGACTACATGTTTGCACTTGAGTCATGCCTTAGAGCAGTGGGTTGGGCAGGGGGCTGGGAGTATGGAGTGAGATGGATAGAAGACAAAGGCTTGAGTCCAAACCAGAACTTACATTGTCTTGCAGTTCCTTTTATCTTTTCTTTAAGGTAATACTTCACTTCTTTTCATGTAAACTCAGGCCAAGTTTGTGGTCAGATTCTGCCCATCAAGGAGAGTAGGAAGAAAACGAGGTGCAGGCAGTCTCCTGGCATTGTCTGGGCATGGTTTTCTTATGATAAAAGTCCATTTCTCAAGACTTGTTAGCTTTCCTATGGTATTTACTCCTTCTAACTGGTAAAAACTGAAGCAGGTACTTGCAAAACACTCCGCAAATTGGTACCGTGATTGGTGAGATTCCTTTCTTGTCATGTTATTCCTGGAGCATTTGTTGAGGTACCTGCTGAGGCCGTGTTCCTGCCTGAACATATTTCTTGTGCAAAAATGGTTGTATTGACTGAGACCTTTTTCCAACCTAGAGTAGAATATGTGTCTTATTCTTTCCCTTGGCAAAATAGCAGATCTTTCTGAGTCTCCTGAAACCAATTTTTGCTATTCTGTCTTATTTATTTCAAAAGTTATTTATGTTATTTATTGAAATTATATAAGTGTTTTTAAAATTTGAGCTTATATTATGAGTTCTTAAAGGAAAGGGGCTTGTGTTTTCTGTTAACTGAACGTCTGGCCAGTTATTTAGTTTTTGATACACTTCTTTGAAATACATCTAAAATATTTGATAATACCACAAAAATATTAGTAAATTTAACTTCTTAAAAGAGATTTGTTGAAAAATTGTTTATGATATCAAGAGCACTATGGACTTATTTAGTATCTAGTTTATTCATCTGCTACATAGGATGAAGTGATAAATGAGAAAAAAAGATCAAAGGACAGACCCAAGATTTCCACTTCTGAGTAAATACCTCAAAAAATGAGTACTATGTCCACTGAAGATATATGTCAGAATGTCTATATCAGCATTGTTCTTAACAGCCACAATCTGGAAATGAGTCAAATGCCCTGCAACAGAAGAGTGAATGCATATGTGGTGATATACCCATTCAATATACAGCAATGTAAAGGAACAGATTACAGCTGCATGTAACAACTTTGGTGAGGAAAAGTGTGAAGAAAAAGTGGATATCACTTTACATAATCCATAATTCCATTCATATTAAGTTCAAAATAGGTGAAATTAATCTATGGTGACAGAGGTCAGAATAGTGATTAATGTGGGAGTGTTGACTGGGAAAGGGAAAGCATCTGGGGTACCAGAAATGTGCATATCATGATCTGGCTAAGGGTATACAAGATGTACATATTCTAAAATTTGGTTGAGTTGTATACTTAAGATATTTGCATTTTGATATATGAAAATTATGCCTCAATTAAATAGTTTAAATGAAAATGATGAATATACAGAATCCCTGGCCTCAACGAACTAATAGCCCAGCAAGAGAGAAACATAAAAAAAGAAGTAGTTTCTATGCATATGCAAAGTGCTGCCAGGGAAGTGTGTAGGAAGAGGGGTGAGCAAAAGACATGGATAGAGGCATGGGGAAGGAGAGAAGATAGAGAGAGATCCACGCTGATTCTCTTGGAAAAAGGCAGAGGGACATTTCAGGAGAGGGACAGAAGAAGCTTGTCTGGTATGATTATGTTACTATTATACCATGAGACTGCCTTTTAGATTACCCAATCCAGGATGTATTTCTGAGCTTTCTTGTTTTTTGAACTTTTCTTTGGCATTTGGTTTTGTCAATTGTTTTCATTTTTAGAAACATATTCTTGTTTAGCTTTGGGGACAACATTTCCTACGGATTTTCTTTCTCCTTGATCATTCTTCTTTTCCTTTCTGGCTACCTCTCCTTAGTCTTGCTTTTTAAATGTCACCATCCTTCTCTTCTCATCCTCGTGTCTGGGCAATCTCATTCATATGTGATCATGGTTTAACACCCATAGTGTTGACTCCAAATTTGGTATCTCAAACCTACATTTCCATCCTTGCCTTAAGAATCATACATGACACATCAACTGGACACCACCACTCAGCTGTCCTGAGGAGTGTTCAAAATTTAATATTTCTAAAACTATGTTCTTAATCTCCCTCTCCTTCCCAGCCTGCTTCTTTTTTTATTTTCCCTCATCTAGCAAACAGCCTTTGAGTGCAGTCTTGTCTTTTCTCCCAGGCTGTTAGATGACCTCTCTCTATGCTTCCATCATACTCTGTATGTACTCCCACCATAGCATAGTTTACTCTCAATTCAAAGTAGTAAACAAAATGACCACTATGCTGGTGTATTTTTACCTCCAAGAAGCCCACCTGGTTTAATGGTTAGTGGAAGGTGATGAGGCTTAACACTCCTTACTCTTTTGATGGGACGTGCAGTTGCTTCACAACATGCTTGTTCTTTCCCACAGCTCTGTGTGAATGGTATTATGGAACCTGCATTCCCTTCATCAAGTGGTAGAACTGGCTCTACTGACTTAAGGAAAAAGAGAATGTACTTAAGAGTGTTGGATTTGACCTTGGACATAACTGAATCCAGGAGATCTGATTGTGTCATTTAGATTTGTCTCTCCCTTTCCCTCTGCAGAGAGCAGAGGCTCTAAGATCTGCTTTTATACTTATTGGCTTAGCTCTCAGGTGGGCCACAGAAAACTCTTCGAAGTTACATCACCTTAACAGTTAGCAATTGCAGCAGAAATAGAATGCTTTTCTTTGTGTCTCTCCAACAAACTTCCTCAGACAGAGACTCTTTGGCTTGACTTGACTCATGGGCTCACCCCAGAGCTGATCACCAGGGAGGAGGGATGAATGTCCCAGTGACTCAGGCCTGAGCCTTGTGCCTACCTCCTGCATTGGGTGTTGAGCCTCGGATAGGGTGGGACATCATAGGAAAATGGAGGTGCTGTTACCAGAAGTAATAAAAACTGGCCAGGCCAATAAAAAAAAATAATACTTGTCTGTGAGGAGGAGTTGGTGACACTGCAAGCTCAGGGCAGGGCTCTAAGTTGTCAACAACACTTTGATCCCCTGGGCCAACCTTTCTTTCTTAATTGTGGTTTGGCCTCTGCTTCACTCCACCTGTCAGCTTGTCTCTCCTGTCACACATTTCCTAGGACAGGTCATTATCAGGGGAACAGGAGTGAAAGAAAAGGAGCCTTTTAATTTGTATTTTCAATTCACCCTCTGTCTTTACCTGCCATGCCCTGTCTTGTGTCATGGGAATGAGGAAGGATGATGCAACCAGCCAGTTCTAGCCAGTCTGTGCGAATCATCTATAAGTCATGCAGAACGGTGATATCGAGGGGTCAGATTTCCAGGAACTGCATCTCATGCACCTTTCTTATTCCACGGTACCTGGCCTAGGACTCTGGCTTCCACCCCTCTGCTGTTCACCCCTCAAATGTTGCTGAGACTATAAATTGAAGGGCTGTGTGGAGGACAGAAAGAGCTACTGCCCCAAACCCAAAGACAGGATGAGTCCCAGACAAGGGACAGAGCACTGGAATGGCTGGGTAACTAGTATTTAACCAGTGTGCACTGGGATGACCACACTAGCTCTATGTTCTCATTGGTTGGTGCTTGGTCTTAATGAGTATCCTTTTGTTTCTAGTCCTGTCTGTCACCAAATTAACTTATGTACTCATGCATTCACTGACCTCTCCTTAGGTCTCAACTTTCTAACAGTAGAATGAGAATCTGGGACACAAACATTCCTTATAACTCAAAATGTTTCTATGATTCTGGGATATTTCATTTAGGAAATCCCTCTCCCTCCCAGCCCCACCACACACACACACACACACACACACACACATACACAAAAATACAAATCTTATATCCTGGAGTTGATTTGATAAAAAAATCACCATAAACCATTTAAGATATCCAGTAATTTATTAGTAATGCATTTCCTGATGAGGGATGGAAGGCCGTGGTTTCTCTCTTTCCTACTGATTCAATATGTGCTGTTCCTTAAAATAAAAATCAACTTCATATAAAGCTGCTGAAAGTTTTATGTAGTCTTAGCACACACCACACCTAAGCTCAGCAGGACATTGTTTCCTTGTTAGAGGACACAGAGCACAGAGTTCCAAATAATAGCTCAGTTGTCCAATGTATACTTAGTGGATTAGCAAAGTTAACAAATGATATCTTATTCCTGGCTCCTTCTGCTGAAATGTAATACTTCCAAAGGCGAATAAACTATTCCCATTTGGTGACCTTCCTTCTTTCAGGGAATGAACATATTTGCTTCTCTCAACCTAGGCCTTTTCCCCTCCCCACAGAATAAACCAAAACATCTGGAGATACTGTGGGGTCTCTTTCAAGAAGACTGCACGTTCTTTTCGGCTCTGACTTTTCTGGGAGATGAATCTTGACAACTCAAAATTAGAAGCTGGTGTTACCACTACATGTGAGACCAGTAACTGTCTCCAGGGAAGTCTTTCTGTCCTCCTTTGTCACTGTCTTTCTCTTTCTCCCTTCATTCTCTCCTCTTCTCATGTCTTTCCTTGCGATATCTCACTGCACCTTGAGAAGGCAAAACACAAAGAAGCTTCCCTTTCCTCGGCTCCCATTTCCAGCCAGAAAGAGGCCACCTAGAATTAGAATGCAGCACTGCTGACACCAGCTACCTTTCCTCTGGGCTTAGCCTGAGGCCAGGGCTGCTGGTTAATGGGCCAGAGTTGACCTCACTGCTAGACATCCCTGCAGACCACTGAGATCCTACCTCTGGGTAAGAATAAGTTACAGCTTGGAGACTTTAAAAGCCAGGTGGAACTGGCTTGTCAGTCCCTTCCGTGATGAAGGGTTTTGCAAATGCTGCAGTGTGCATCATCTCTAATCGTTGATTTATTTCCCCTCCATGTTGACATCTCTCTAGTCAATGAAAGGGATCTGGTGCATGTCTACCATGTAACAGGTAGGGGACTGTTTGCCAGTCAAAGCTCTAGGACCATTTTTGGGCTGAAATAAAAAGAAAAAGGCCAGCTGTAGGACATCCATAAAAGGGAGATGGGTGACTTCTCAAGGAACTGTCTTGTTTAACTCCTAGCTGAAAGCTCTTAGCTGGGTTCTTCAGGTCCAACTTTCACTGATGTTTGGTTAGAGAGAGAAGGGTGAATAAAACTCTTGCTTAGGTGCTGATGGGTAAAAGCATTCCAATTGCTATGTGGATTTGGTGAGTCATAGGACACTATAAGGTTGAAATCATTTGGGAAAAGACATTTTCCCTTGGGATATGGACAGTGGTGAGCATGTGCATGTATGTTTGGTGAAAAGTGGGGTGACAGGAAGCAAAGAGAATGATGGGAAGACACTAATAACTGAGGGGGAGAAAGGTCTAAAGAGCTTCCCTTGTCTGCTTTGGCCAATTTTGCTACAGGTGGAATGTGAAATATGAACTGTTTACACAGCTCATATTTCCATGTACTAAGAAAAACAGAAAGCTGGGCATGGAGCTATAACTGAGCTCCCTTCTTCTCAGCTCCAAACCACTTCTTTAAAATGGACCGTTAGATTTTGGAGGAAGCTGTTTTCCACTAGACCTAGTGGTGCTGGAGCAGAGCATGTGCCACCAGCTGAGAAAACAAACCCGAGAAAGAGAAAGTACACTCGGGTTAACGGGCTCTAGGCAAGAAAGCCTCTGTTCCCTCCCCTTCCTGGTGGGCCCCGGTCCCCCTGGGGCCGGAATAGTGGGCTTTGGCAGTAGAGGCCCTTAGGTAGGGGCTGAAGACTGGCTACCCTGCAGCCACGTAGAACATGAAGAGATTTACAGTCTTCTGCTCCTGACTTTTATTTAATGGAAACCAGAAGTATAAAAATGAGGCAGCAAATAAAACCATCACAGGAAATAAAAGGGGAGAAGGGGGAGAAAAGGCTGCACTTTGAACGGGGTGCACATTTGTGATGCAGGCACTCACAGTTACATCTTTTATCAGCCACCCTCCGTGAAGGTGATGTGACAGCCAGGAGCGCGATGGATGCTCAGGGGTCACCGCATTGAGAATTTGCTGAGGAAAGTTTCACCTTTGCTGAAATCCTCAATGGGCCTTTTCTTGTTTTGCTTGGAAATTTTTATTTGAAGAAAACTTTCATACCTTTGCTTTTGGTTTGTTTTATCCTTCTCTGAAATTGATTGGGTTAACAATTACGGAAGCCCACAAACTCTTTATGGAGTCTGAGTGTGAGATAGAAAATGTCAATATATTTTTTCTTTCAAATAGCTGCCAATTTGAGTGAAGTCTGGCATGCTGAGCCTTGATCTATGGTTTCTGAGTGGGCATCAGTTTTCGGCAGCCCAAGGTTCTTCCTAGTGACGAATCTTTCATCTGACAGGACAATTACTGAAGAGTAAATCTTGTTTGTAGAGCCACAAGTATTTCTTCTCCCTTTTCCAAACTCATACCCAGATTCTGATTCATTAGCTAAGTTCAGGTGGAAGAAATCAGATGCTTATAAAAAATATTCTGAAAAGTCATGCCTAACCTTATGGGGAAAGGTCTAGATGTTTCATTAAATATTTATCACTTTCTTTTGGTGGGGGGCTGGGGGAAGAAACCCTATTTTTCTCTCTTGGGGAATTACCCAGAAGCAATAAAATGCTGTTTTATAACCGAATATCCCAGTTTACGTCTCATGGAACGAAGCAAAATAAATATAAACTTTAAAAATATAGTCACAGCCCATATATTTTAAAAAGTGTTGTCACCACGGACCAAC
The DNA here is from genome assembly GCF_006229205.1 of Suricata suricatta. NCBI lineage: Eukaryota > Metazoa > Chordata > Mammalia > Carnivora > Herpestidae > Suricata > Suricata suricatta. Next base: position 25,593,441 of record NC_043706.1, on the reverse strand, counting down.
GCAGCTCAAATATATTTCTTTCATGTTTAATTGTGTGGGGTAGATAGATCTTTTTCCCCAATATAAGTCTTGTTCCTCTACTAAGTGGCTGATTTCTGCTGTAGTAGTGTTTGATTAGAAAAAAAGGGGTGGTAATGGAATTTTGTGTCTTATTTAAAAAGTAAAATGTTATCAGAATTTAAGAATAGTTTTTAAGAATAAATTCCTTTTTCCCTTTCCCCACTTGCTTTTCAAATTTTTTTTAGTGGCTTTCCTTTTGTTTGTTTTCAGGTTTTACTTTCCCTTTGAATTTATATGCACCTTCTCTGTGCAGAATTTGTCCTAGCTTAAAAGCCTTCATATTGAAGTATTATTAAGGAAGTGGTATGAGGTCTGGGATTTGCTTCAAAACAACCCAGCAGGGTGAGATGATGGAGGGATATGGGTGAGGGTCTAGGTGAAACCAGCTGGGTTGTGAGCTAATCATTATTGAAGCTGTATGTTGGGCACATGGAGGTTTATTACATTATTCTGTTTTAGAACACATTTAAAATTTTCCATAAAAATTGTTTTCCTCAGTCCCCTCCAGGATTCACTTTTCTCTTTTGCTAGACTCTGGTTTGCTGATCCATATTTCTTTCTTCTAGACTCCAAATGTCTAGATGTTCATTCTGGAAAGGACATCATTCTGCTCAGTTCACCATCTCCGACAATGGCATTTTTGGAGCTCTGTCTGAAGATATCTCAACCTGATAAGACATTGCTTATCACCCTGTGTGTCTGTATGTTCCTATTGTAACCTCTATTAGGGCAAGCATAACAGAGTGTGGCCCCACCAAGAGCACAGGCTGAAGTGAACATGGATGGGCACCATTGAACCAAAAGGTTTCTCCTTTCAGGATCCAGTTTTACTTCCTTCTCTTCCCTCTTTCTCCCTTCTATTTTTCTCCCTTTATTATTTCTTCTTCTCACCCCTTCTCTTTTCTTTTTCTCTTTCAGTACTAGGTCAACTCCATTTCCTTTTTTTTTTTTTTAACATTTATTTATTTACTTTTTGAAAGACAGAGAGAGACAGAGCATGAGTAGGGGAGGGGCAGAGAGAAAGAGAGAGAGCGGGAGACACAGAATACAAAGCAGGCTTCAGGCTCTTAGCTGTCAGCACAGAGCCTGACACAAGGTTCAAACTCCCAACTGTGAGATTGTTTCCTATATTATGTGTGGAAAATCTGTCCCGTAGCTATTTCTCCAATTCAAACTCTTCCAGAGTAGCTGGGCCAGAGCTCCACTGCTGCGGGGTATCCACCTGCCCCCAGTCCACAGAACTGACCGAAACACTGAACACATTGGAACAGGTGTCTAGAGATAAATCCCATATGACATGGGGCAGAGAAACCCCAAGGGGAAAATTTTGAGCTCCATCTAAAATTGGGAATTCCATATGTTCTGACAAAACTAGTGAGATGTGTTGGGTGTAATGCAGAGATGGACTTTAGCTTCTGAAAATCTTTCCACATTACCAGACTCCTCAGAAGATAATAAAAGCCACTTCTGTTCTTTGTCCACAATGCTAGGAGAAATAATTAATAAAATAATAGATATATAATAGTACCATATTTCCAAATTACTTCAATAGGCAAGAATGATGACTAGACCCAATAAAGTAAAATATAACATTAAAGTCTTAAAATCGTACATTTGGGTGAAAAAAAATCAATGGCAGTAGAGTAGTAAAGACCTGACATTATGCATATACAAAAGACCTGGGATTTATTTATTTATTAAAAAAAATTTTTAATGCTTTTTATTTATTTTTGAGAGAGAGACAGTGCAATCAGGGAAGGGTCAGAGAGAGAGGAAGATACATAATCTGAAGCAGGCTCCAGGCTCCGAGCTTAGCAGTCAGCACAGAGCCTGACACAGGGCCCGAACCCACGAACTGTGAGATCATGACCTGAGCTGAAGCCAGATGCTTAGCCAATTGAGCCACACAGGCGCCCCAGACCTGGGATTTAAAAAGAAATTAGTCTGAACCAATAATGAAATGCAGTTACTAAAAAAACGAATACACTTGAAATTGCATGATTATATCTACAGTATCCACATCACTGGAGATAATAGATAATATGGGCACTGCATCTTAAGAGCAATATTAACAAATTTGGGGAAATCCAAAGGCAAGTGAGTGAGATGAAAAGGAGTCCAGAAATGATAAATTATAAGGAATCGTGAAAGAAAACAGGGATGTTTCTCCTGAAGAGAAACAGGAGAGTAGATGGAAGAAGATTGTCTTGGGGGGACGCAAGGCGGGTGGGTTGGCAGAAACTGCATGGGGGTTCATGATAAAATGGAGAATACTGACTCCTCCCTGTGTCTCCCATTGAATGTAGCTGTACAGCCTGGACAGAATGTGTGGAGCAGCTACTCTGGGACTCTTAAGAGTAGCTAACAGAAGGTGGGTTGCAGAAAACCAGAATTCAAAGTACCACTGAACTGGCAGCAAGCTTACCACCCCTCCCCTCCAGTTCTCTCACTCTTTGATGCAGGATGTGGGTGTAGCTATGGAAGGGTAACTACTGTGCCAGCTTTCTAGATGGAGGGCAAAGAGAGAGGCCCTGGGAAACTGGGACGTACTCACAAGGTACAAAGAGATAGGAATTTGGGAAAGCGACCTTGCAAAATTACTTATGAAATATTGGGCTCACCTCGAAGTTACACATGGATGAACCTGATTCTAATCAGCATAGAAAGGAGGTTGAGAATTGAAATTAACAGGCCACCTTCCAGGTCCCAGACTAGTCACTGTGTAGTACGTATGCAGGGTAGATCCAAATAACACTGCAAAGGCTTTAAAATTGAACAGACTTTGAAACTACAAACCAAAGATGGTGGGTTAGAACTTGCAGCCTGGACCTATGCAGGTTGGCTATGCTAAAACACAAATGTCAAGTTTCCATATATTTAAACCAGACCCAGAGTTTTATAACGTAATAGTCAAAATGTCAAGATTGCCTGACATAAAAAGAATTTGAAAATCTCAACTTTGGGGGCAAAGGGCAATCAATAGATACTAATGAGATGACACAGATATTGGAATCACATGACAGACATATCAGAGGAACTCTTGACAAAATGTTCCAAAAAGCAATTGTGAACATACTTGAAATGGAAAGGTAGAGTGAAAACACATAAATGAAATTTTAAAAATCGCCAAATGGGCTTATTACCTTTGTTTTAAAGATAATTTATTTAATCATAAATGCATATAATTTATTTTTTTAAACAATGGTTCTTTTTAAAAATCCATTTGCAAATTCCTGAAAATTAACAAGCAGCTCACATTAGTTGGCACAAGCCATCCCACAACACAACTGACATTTACCATGAACAGTCTGTTTCAGTGAATAGTTAAGTATCTTGTGCTGTGAATTTCTTATAGAAATGATTATTGTAGGGGTGCCTAAGTGGCTTAGTGGGTTAAGTGTCCAACTCTTGATTCCAACTCACAGTTTGTGAGTTCGAGCCACATGTTGGGCTCTGGGCTAACAGCCTGGGACCTATTTGGGATTCTCTGTCTCTCTCTCTTTCTGCCTCTCTCTCTCTCTCTCTCTCTCTCTTTCTCTCTCTCTCTCTCTCTCAAAAATAAATAAATAAATAAATAAATAAATAAATAAATATTTTGGCTCAGGTCATGATCTTACAGTCATGGAATTGAGTTCCACATTGGGCTTCATGTTAAGCTTGGAGCCTGCTTGGGATTCTCTCTCTTTCTGCCTCTTTCCTGTGCTCTCTCTCTTTCAAAAGTGAATAAACTTAAGAGAAATAGGTATTGTAAACAAAGTGAGAGATGAATATGCATTTCTACCCATAGTTGACTTGCAGTCCAGGGGATACACTTTGGGAAATGCCAGTTTACCCCCAAACTGTTCTTATTGTTCTGACTATAATCTCTCTCTTTCTGTATTGATATTTATACTTTTACATTCACTCTAATTCTAGGCTTTTAATATTTTTGTTGTCTTTGCCTTCTTTCTATATCCCACCTCTCCTGGCATAAAGCAAACCTTCATTCCTTTTTTTTTTCTTCATAGACAGCAGCCAAGTTTAAAATCTGGACTTGCTGGTAAAAATCTTGGAAAGGTTGTACTTTTTTCTTTAGTTAGCTGAAAAAGGCTTTTCTCATTGCTTTCCCCCATACTTAACAATGCTTACACATATGCCCTCAAAATTGTCTCTCACAATATCCATACTCTTTGCAGCTATTAAATCATGAAAAGATGGAGTCTATCTTGTAAGTTTGGCAACACAAACCTCTGGGAAAACGTTAGACATCAGTTCCCTATTTGGTGGCCTCAAATCTCCATCTGTGTTGACCTTTCTCCCACTGTCTAATTGCTGGAGCCCCATACCCATGTTAACAAGAATGGGAAGAGCCAAATAGTTAGAAATGATGTGATTTTCCCCCCTTCATTCTCAGATGGACTATAGATCACAGATACGCTATCATCGGTGTCCCTGGATCTCATTTGGGAAACACTGCGTTTTATTACTTTAGAATATGTTACTATTAGCATACGTCAATGAATATCATCCCCCAACTACAGGAATTTGACTCAATAGCTAATTTCTCTTAATTTGCACACAGCTGTTTTACCTGTGTTGACAATTTTCTTGAAGAAAAATGTTGCCCCTTGTGGAGTTAGAGCCTCTTTAAATTTTGCCAGCATTTCAGAAATAAATGGTGTGCTAGTGCAAAGTTGCTTTTCAGTGAACTGTATGCTTGCCAAAGCTGCAAGGACTCCCACTACATCATGGATGTTAAAATGAACTCTTAAAGCAAATGGTGTCTGAGGTTTAAGGCTGGCTGGAGAGAAAAAGGATGAAGGAGGCGACTGGTTTAAAAAAAACCAAAACTATGCCTATCCCTCTTTGGGAAACCAATATTTAAACTTAAAATGGTTGAAATAATTAAATTCAAAGCAGAAGCTGACCACCACAAGACACCATCTCTCTATCCCCATTATGGGCACTTTAAAGTTGTAATTCAAACCTTGGCAAATTGGTTTTAAGGCAGATTTATTAACACACTTGAGGATTGCCAAAATCAGGCTGTTGGTTTGTGTTCTGTACGCTTATTCAAAAGAATGGAATTGTCTTTACACAGAAACCGTGTAAAGACCATGGGCCATGATTCCTAATCATTATCTCTTCTTTACAAAGAGTAATCCACTTTCTTTAGACATTCCAGGTGTTTCAGAATATGTAGATTTATTTACTTTTTTAATTACTACTTGTAAAGTTTATTGTCTCATCAGTGGGATGAATAAATTCAAGTCCTGTGTTATTCATCTTTGCCTCTTTAACTGTTAAGCTTGAGCTTGTTGGGCAAACAAGTCAGAAAGTGAATTAATGAATGATTATGAGGAAATGGGTGAAGTAGTCATATTTATGGCTTAGTACCAAGGTCAACATTGCTTTCAGTCAGTGATAGTCTCCCTGTTATTAGACAAAATATTTCCTTTTTTTCAAGGAAAATAATCAGCTTAAATTGAAGATTTCTCTCTCCATTTATGCCCAAAAATGATTTTGGACTTAGTCTACTTTAGGCCCATTCTTCAGGTTCTGATTCAAGGCAAGTAGAACAAAGCTCAAAAGTTTGGAGGTTGCTTTCTCTACACTTTGAAAAATTCAAGGGGCACTTGGCAGTCTCGGTAGAGCATGTGACTCTTGATCTCCAGGTCATGAGTTTGAACCCCAAGTTGGGTGCAGAGATTACTTAGGAAAATAAAATCTTAAAAAAATTCAAAATCAGCAGGAGTAGGTAATATTGCCATCAAAGGAGTGAAAATTGGTTCTTTGGTTGGGGTGGGGAGAGACTGAAAAAATCTTCCTCTTTTTCTGTATAAGTCACATAGTGGTCCATAACCACTATGTCCATGGTATGAAAATTTCATAGGTATTCACTATGAAAAAATGTCTACAAAGGCTCCTTAGAAGGGTGACAATGAAAAAATTTGAGAAACAGTGTTCTATGAGGTCACATTTTTGATTACTTGCTATTTGTAACACTAATTATAGCTAAAGAATTATGACTCCATTTAGTCCTAAAGAGATCCTCTAGGCTAGACAGGGTAGAAAGTATAGGTATATCAGCTATTTTAATTATTTGCCTATATTGATGGGCAAAATAGAACTATTTTTATTTTAACTAGCTTTGGTGTTGTTAGTGGTTTACAAAATATATATCACACCTATGCTCACATTGGTATATTAACTGTGTAAATAAAGTTTACCCCCACTGAGATGAATAAAGTCAATATAATCTTTTAAAAAAAGAAGAAAAAGAAAGGCAAATCCTACCCCCAATTATTTCAGGCAATATTTGGCCTAAAACAGTACTAGATGTATAACTTGTTGTCAGTTAAAAATAAAGTTGTCATCTTTATTTTTAAAATATCATGGTGAAATATATTGTTAAATCTTCTTGGTTTTATTGCTGCTGTTATATTAAGGATTAAGGATAATATTCCCTTTCATGGTTAGAGAATTATATCCCCTTTTAATCTGTGGTATCAACATTTGTCCAAAAGCACTTCTGTTTTTGAGAGAGGATTGTCCAGGCGAGGCATAGGAAAACAGAAAATTCTATTAAAAAGAAACATGAATCTGAGCTGTATATTTAAAACAAAGAAACTAGCACTTTCCAAGGTAAATGAAAAAGAGTTTATCTTATTTTTCTCAGAAAGGGAAAGTTTGAAAGCTAACCCATTTATGATTTCAAACTCCTTAGAAGATTGATAAAATACTGATAGACTCAGTGTATATTTTATGGTAGCATGGAATTTAAAAAATAGGAACTCCTACAATATTATTTCATCCAAAGGATAATAAATATAGGGAGCAAGGTCACTGGAGTTGATGATTTAAATAAATACCGTAGTTCAAGAGACAGCTAACATTGTGAGGAAAAGTTGAAAAATGGCATTCTGCTCGGCGTTTCAAATACACTCCTCCATCATGATTAACAGGAAGATAAACCAAGTAAGACCAGCTTTGCATTTTTCTTTTGGGTCAAGGAAGTCACTGAGATATAATTTCATGTCCTACTTTGAAAATTTGGGACTTAGTGTTATCATGATTTAGACCATGCTTTTGATGGATTATACTGGAAAGAAAAGTTGCTACAGTGCTAAGCTCATTTCATTCCTTAGGAAAGTAACGTGATCGTTTCTCATGCCTCACATGAAGTGCGCGGGAAATGTTCTGAGCACAAAGCTGAGCGTGAGGTGCTGTGTTTTAAGGAGTCACAGTATTCATCTTACTGTAGGTAGAATAGACACTGAGCTGTCTTGTTAAAATAATAAATCAGACTGTGAAATTCTCTTGGACAGGGACTGTGTTTTTCTTAATCCAAAGAGTCAGCATAAAGGAAGAAAAGATTCTAGAAAGAGGTTGGAGGAAACAAACTTCACATTTCCAGAAGGATCCCAGAGTCATTCCAGAGGGCTGAAGACTTTGGCAGATAAGAAATGGTTTGCTGTATTTTCCTCCAGATAATGATTGATCCAGAAGGATTTTGCAAATTACTTAATAATATCTTTTAGACTTGTTTCCTTGTCAATAAATGGGGATACCAACATCTATGTTTGTACACAAAAACCTGTAGAAAGTACTTGGCATTTAGTAGGTGCTCATTACACAGTAATTATATATCCAGGCTCACCTGGAACCAAACGTTGCCACAGGAGGAGAGCTCTGAGACCGCCCATATCAACGTGATTTAGTTGTTTGTTCCGGGGAAACATACCTAGGGGGAGATGAGGCTCTAAATCAAAAATTAACTTTACTGTTTACTTCAGGAAATTACCATAATTGATTTATCAGAAATAGTCTGCACCCCTGGACAAAAGGTTTTCTTATTAAAGCAACAATTGACTTATCAAGACTCACTTCAAGTCACTCCTTGCTCTATGTCCACCGATCCCAGACTCATATGTTACAAAGCTGTCTAATCCCTGGCAGTTTCAGTTCTTGGCCTCCAAGGGCTCAAGTCAAGGGCCCAGAGCTCCATGAAAGTTTCTCTCCAACTTTGCCTTCTGAGACACTGCTAAGATCTGTCGAGATGGCATTCTTTCACTGCAATGAGCTCAGATAAATTTCTTTTGGTTTAATTAACAGTTTAGTGACAGGTGATATTTCAGGGAATTCAACAATCATCATTACATAATGGGTTTTGATCTCTTCAATTTATGCTTCACTTGTGCTGCTGAGTAACCGCAGCCGAGGCAGGCTTTATTCCGGTCACTCAGCTACTCATTCTCTGGCATTATGTTGAGTTTCTAAGGGAGTAGTGATAGCCAGCAACTTGGGGAGTGTAATGCATTTTAACTTGCCACTGGTGCTTCCCATTGTCAGAAAGCCTTATGGAGCATCCCTAAATGCCTGACGCGCTGGGCTGCTGGGGATGCACTGGCTTTTCAATGCAGGTGCCCCTGTTTGCGAAGTATTCCACAAGACCTGCTTAGTTTTGTTCCAGGGGGAAAAAAAACAGGAGGAAGCTAGAGTGCTGTTCTGCTCAGATGACCAAGATGGAAACTAAGTTAATAAGCAACAGGTGCCAAGTCTGGGATTCCTCTGGGGTGGGCTGGTTGTTCTGACCTTCAGGTTTATACCTAGGCCTGACAGAAGAGCAGTTAAATCTTCGAGTCTCATTTGGTGTGTCTTGGGTGGAATCCCGTTGTTAGCTGTCGGCCTGGCTTCACAAAAACATTATTCCCTAAGCTGAGTTTTCCATCAAGCAGAATATTAAATAAGCCAAATTATCTCCATCTGGTTTTTGGCAGCAGACTAGGTTAGGAGAGGAAAGAAAACCAGCGTCCCATCTTCTCCAAAAGCTGTGGAGCTGGCATGTTTTTAGGTGTTTGTAAATTCATATTTTTATGCGGTGCAGGCAAATAGGATTTTAAATTTGAAGTTCCATAGAGGCCAAACAGTAGAATCATTGTCAATTTAGATGTCCTGGTTATCTAGGGGTAGGGATACCATTCATGAAAATGTGCTTGAACTAAGAGTCAGGTTTCCTTGCTTGTAGTTCTAGAGTCTTTTGAGTATGTTATAAACATGCTTATGTTTCTTAAATTGATTTATTAAGTTACTTATGTGACACGGAGCAGTATCTGATTAGTGAGAAACTACTCAAAAAGTTTTGCCATGTAGCACAAGTTTACTGTGGGAAAGAAAAAGGACCTTCAGCATTCAGGCTTCAGGAAAGGAAATGGAGAAGCGCCTTGCACAGATCTTAAGTGTAGTGGTTGAAAATAATATTCAGCTGTCACAACTCAGTTTAAAAATGTGTCTTTCTATCATTCTTGCCAGGCTCATGCCCTGTGAAACTCAGTCAGGGAGTGTATTCTATGACACCAGGCTGATTGTGGCCAGATGGTAATCTTGCTGTTCACTCTATTTTATTGTCATTATATTATCTTTATACTGCTGAACAATGACATGTAATGAAACTACTAATATACAGTAGTCAAAATCGTCAAATTACAAGGTCTGGGAATTCTTGAAATTCATCTTGTTCATCTTGAAAATGTGTTTCAATACTCCACACCCTTTTCTAAAGTCAAATCATTTATCTTAGTATCTTATAACTGAAGCCCTACATTCACACTCGAAAAAAGTCCTCAACTTCTGGGAAAAATATGTTGGTGTAGTTATTGTTTTCATTATCGTACATCATGTTCATATTACTATGGGAAAGAGCCCTTTTCCCTCAGAAAGGAAAAAATTCCTGAGTGTATGGAAACACATCAAATACAACAGCACCCTCCGCTGGGCATTACAGGGAAATGTGTACTTCCCTGATGTTGAAAGAGACCAGGTCAACTGAAGGAGGTCCCTCTCACCAGAGGCAGTTTGTAACTGTTTAAAGCACAGGCATTAGGATATCAGAGCATAAGTGATTGGCAGTGGACTGTTTGTTCTTTGTTTTTAAATAGCCAGAACGATATAAGGACATGTCCACTCAATCTAGGTGATAAAGAAGAATAGAACTCTAAATCACCCACAATATTTCATATTTCACTGTGATGTCTTTGCAAAGCCTGTGAGGCCCTTTACCGTGATTATATTTTCCCTCTCCTTTGCATTGGAATAGATTCTGACAGACAAAAGAAAATTAAAATCAGATGCAGTTCTCAAAAGACTAATGAGGAAGCTGGATTTGTGTGCTGACCCTGTAACCAGAGGCTCTGTAAGTTTCAGTTTGCTTTGGAGCTGAGGGACTGATCCAACACCTTAATGTCAAGTGCTTCTTGTTGCAGCCCACCTGGAAGGGTGGAAGTATCTGTTTGTTCACAGTGAAAGCACCCTGTTAGCAATGCCTTCTACCCAACATGACTACCACTTGGTAGTCATCTCTCATCTCTCATCTCAGCCTAGAATTCTCACCTTGTCTTAGAAGTTCCTATGTTAGAGGTGTGGGGGCATTTCAAGATCATCTAGTTCACTTCCTTGTCTTATGCTTTGTAAGTCTGAGGTGACCTGCCTAAAGCCACTGACTCATCTCTACATAAAAATGATTTATTTCAACTAGCTATAGTGTTGCTGTGTTGCTAATACTCTAAACTTCTTGGCTTTGGGGGCAAAATGAATTTTCAAAGATATGTGAAAGAAAGGACTGATGGTTGTACAGGAACTTAGGAGGTGGGTACTCGGGTACCTGACAAAGGTACTGAGACACTTGGTGTTATGCTTTTGTAATCTCCTTTATTCATGGAAATGCATGACGTTGCACCTCAAATAGATGAATGGTTAGTTTTGCTCTGTTGGTGAATTATTCTTCCATAACACTGATATGAGAAGTGAAGGTAAACCATTATACTCAATGCAGGTCTAGAACAATCTGAGAGTTCTTCACTGGCTCATATGGGTACTATTGAATCAAAGTAACTTCATGGCCAAATTAATATGCTTAATAAAATGGAGCAATGTTTTAGTATATTTAAACAATAAGAGAAGTAAGCTAATAGTATCTCAGATATTTTATTTTTCTTTCATAGACCAGAGAACTCTACTAAATCTGTAAATTCAGTTCTTTTGAGTCTTAGGTATATAAAATTAAAGGACATGAAAAAAGTAAATCCCCAAGAAACAAAACACAAAGTTGAGTTGACTGTCTTAAAAAGTAAAGATATTATAGGCATCTTCATAATTTCAGCCATGCCATCAAACATTTTGAATACATTATGATACATAGAGACAAAGAAACTAATTGTGTATGGAGGGTAGTCTCAGAAATCTAGTCTGGAAAACCAGTTAGAAATTAGTTGCAAAAACCATCCTTTTTCACCCAAACTGTTGGGTTTATTTTGTTACTATTGTTACTATGAAGCACAGCCGTAGGGCACTTTAGCCTCTGGTTTTCTAAAAGGTGCCTCACAGACTTCTTCTGTGAACAATTTCCATAAAGTTCGTTTAGCAGTTCAAACTTTATTAAGACTCTTGACAAAAACAGCTGCTAGAATTGCAAAGGAATGTAATAAAAAACATAGGGTCAGAAACAACTAGAGTCTATAAAAGCGATATCCACAGTGGCCAAGCCCCCTTGGGGGTGCAAACTGATCACAGTCTGCCTGTCCCACTGGGACCTCGAATGGGCAGACAGCAGGACACCCAGGATTGGCCAAAGCCCTGAGACTGGAGGCTGCCTGCCATCGCCCAGCTGATAACCTAGTTAAGGTCTGGGCAACATGCCAGTGAGAGACTAGCACGAGCAGGGGGAGGCATGGTAGTTTTAAAGAGTGAGGCATCACTGGAGCAAATTCATTTTATGTTGGTTTTATGATGCAGTAAAAAAGTCTCCAACACATACTCATTTACTAAAAAGAAAACAATAAATGTTCAGTTGATTGTAGTTTCCATATTAGCATGAAGGGACACAAATGGGAGTTGGCCAAAGACTCTGAGATGCATTTGGAAATCTTAGGGGAAAATTCAGGTTTGAGTAGACTTAGGGAGTAGAAGTTTGTATTGACAATCACGATTGTTAAGCTTCTTTGATGTGGGAGAATCTTTGATATGTACTTCATATACTATTAAAATGACATCTAGATATTTCAGGGGGAAATGGGAATACAACAACTGCTTTCCACATAAAAATATAATACCCAGAAAATGGAAAGTTAGAAAATGGGGTTTATTTTTGTGGTTTTAACTATAGTAACAAATTACAAAATGTGAAGAGGTAAGTGCAATAATAGTGAAATGGGAATGAAAAGCTCTCTACCTCAGCATCACTGCCATTGACTGCCCATAACCCCTTCCCACCTCTTGACACATACAGAGTGAGGAAGGGAGTCCTTTCTGAGACTCTCAGAGTCCCAAGTCCAGTGTGTAGTCTCCAAAGTGGGATGCAGGAGCCAGCATAATCAAGACTGACCGGTGGCTACTTATGAACAGTCATTTCTGGGAATCTTGGACAAGTAATTTTCTTTGTCTGAAAATTGGGAGGGAACACACCTGTACGTTCTGAAGGAGTTGTGAGCCTCCTTGGGGAAATGCTAACTTTACAGGAATACAGGGTGGTAGTGATTCAAGTTCTCCCTCTTGCCCAGCTCCAGAGTCCACTTACATTATATTCTATGGGACTGCAACTACCTCTCCCCCACTTCAATGTGAGTGCTGACCCTGGGTTGTCCAATACTGTGACAATTCTATGCCATTCAGTTGTTCATTCAGTAAACACATGAGAGCTTGTTATGTGCCAGCCACCATGACAAGCAATGGGAATACAAAAATAAACATACAGCTGTGTCCTCAAGAACTTCCTAGTTCAAAGAGAGAACATCCAGAAAGAACGGCACAAGTTCTTGTTACAGGTGGGAGCACAGAAGAAGGCTGACCAACCCAGATTTGGAGGGCCTTGAAGGGGATCAAAGATGAGGTAACAGTGGACTGAGACCCAGACACAAACAGTGGACTGAGGCCCAGGAGAGAAAAAGGCAGAGGATGATTCCAGGCTGGAAAACTCTTGAACAGTCCTGAGTCATAGGAGGCCCAGCACCAGTTCAGAGAGAAGCAACCTGGGTGCTGTGGCTGGAGCATGGGCTGGAGGAGGGAGAGAAGGCAGGGGACAAGATGGCTAGAGTATTGGATGTGGCATGGCCTTGCTTCATTGGGAATGTGGCAGTCTCTTTCATAGGGGGCTTCTGGTTTGTCCCCTGCTCAGCCTGAATTGCCTGAGGAGGACCAGGGCTTTACCCTTCTCCAAGGTTGCTTCTTGGTGGTAGTCTCTGTGATGGTGTTGCTGAATTTTGTTTAGGGACAAGAGAGTGGCTTAGTTGTCCACGTTTACTAAGAGGGGCACAAACTGAATTTTCTACATGCTGGTCTGTGTCCTTGGCAGAGTTGCTGAATGGAAGCTGGGAGAGGATATTCCCTTCAAATACTGGAAGCCATGAAGACACAAGGCTACACCTGTGGTCAGGTTCTACCAGCATCAGAAGTATGAGACACAGGTCAGTTCTAGCTGACACAGATTGTGAGGAGGTCCCTATGTAGCTCTGAGGGAAACTGGAGACAGGACCCTTGAAGCCGAGACCATAGCACTTCAGCACTGGGCACTGGTGGCTTTGTCTTCTCCAATAGCCACATCTTTGGTAGACATAGGCATGGCGGAGGAGTTGCAACAATTTTTAGGATGTGTATGTGTGACACGTATTTTTTATACTTTTATTTAGATAAAATTCACCCATTTAACTATACAATTCAATGTTTTTAGTATATTATATTATTAATTTTAAAAATTGTAGTAAAATAGATATAACATCAAATTTGCCATTTTATCCATTTCCAAGTATACAACTCAAATAGCATTGATTATATTCACAATGTTGTGCAACTATCACCATATCTATTGCCAAAACTTTTTCATCACCACAAGCAGAAAAACTACTGAAAAACAGAAACATCCACTGAAGTTATTAAAGCAATAATTTCCCGTCCCACCTCTCCCATGCCCTGGTACCTTGGAATTTATTTCTGTGTCTATGAATTTGCCTATTTAAGATATTTCATGTAAGTGGGATCATACATTATTTGTTCTTTAATGTCTGGCTTGTTCACTTTGCTTAATGTTTTTAAGGTTTATGCATGTTGTAGGGAACGTCAGAATTTCCTCTCTTTTTGTGGCCAAATAATATTGTTATATGTCTATGTCACATTTTGCTTATCCACTCATGTGTCAACGGACACCTGGGTTGTTTGCACTTTGGGTGTTCTTGTGAAGAACATTGCTGTGAACAATGATGTATAAGTATGTGTTCAAGTCTCTTCTTTCAGTTCTTTTGGGTATATTCCAAATAGTGAAATTGTTGGGCCATATGGCAATTTATGGTTAGCTTTTTAAGGAACCATTAAAATGTTTTCCACAACTATTTTACATTTCTACCAGCAGTGAAAGAGAGTTTTAACTCCTACACATCATTGCCAATACTTATTTTCTGTTTTTTCTTTTTAAGAAGTTATTATTAAAGTCATCCTAATGGGTGTGAAGTGATAGCTCATTGTTATTTGGGTTTGTATTTCCCTAATGACTGATGAAGTAGGTCAAGCACTTTTTCATGTGCTTGTTGTCAATATGTTTATCTTCTTTGGAAAAGTGTCTATTCAAGTCTTTTGCCCATTTTCAAGTTGAATTGTTTGTCTTTTTGATGTTAAGGTATAGGAGTGCTTTATATAGTCTTAATATTACACCCTTGTTAGGCGGGTGATTTCCAAATATTTTCTCTCATTCTGTAGGTTGTCTTTTCACCTTCTTAATAATGTCCTTCGATGATTACGACTGTTTCAGAGCATGTAAATGAAATTTTATTCCTTCTTACTGCCCTCTCTCTGTGCTCTTTGCTCTGTGAGGCACATAGTCAAGCTAGTATCACAGGGGAAGGGACCAACAGAGACCTCCTCAATTTGGTTTTCTCAAGAAGGCCCTTTCTTTCCTGAGGGTATCACCCTGTAGAATAAAACATTCCTCATGGCGAATTAATCATTTCCCATTTATAGAAACTACTTTTCAAAGTAAATATTCCAATCATGTCCTCACTCCTGGGCAAAGTCCTAAGCCCTGCTTAGTAGCATCTGCTTTCAGCATCACATGTGTCAGGCTGCCCACATTCCAGGGCAAAAACGCCACCCGTGCAATCACAGAGAAATGTTGCTTTAAAACCTTCATCTCTCCACTTCTTCATAATGAGGAGGAGATGTGCATGAATGTTTCAAATTAAGTCAGGGTGTGGGAACCTAGTCCTGCAATAAAATGACAGGAACCTCAAAGCTGGGGTCATTGAGAAGGAGGCTGTTCATGTTTTCCATCTGAGTCCAAGACTGAACTTGGCATTCTGCAGAGAGTAGTCAAGTTTCATTAACAGGGTCAGGGCCACTCCAACTCCCTGAGCCCTTTCTCAGCCTGGTTTGTGCCCACACCTGCCATCAGCCTCTTCATCAACTATCCCCAACTCAATAGGTTTGGAGGATGGCAAGAAAAAATTTGTTCTGTCAGGACTGTGCCAATGAAATTTGGTCAAGGGTTTCTGCAGTTAAAAAAATTGTTTTAAGGAAAATTCTAAGCACGTGCAAAAGAAAGCCTGCGTGTACCCATCACCCAGTTTCAATAATTATCAAAGTGTGGCCACTTTGATAATTTGAAAGAATATTACCCCAATCCACTCTCCCTTGCCCGGAACCATTTTGAAGTAAATTCCAGGCTTCATATAATTTCATTCATAAAGGTTTCCGATGACATCTCTAAAAGATAAGAACTCATAAATATAAAGATGTAAATCTGTTATCACATGTTAACAATATTAACAGTGATCTTTATTATCATCTGATGGCTACTCCTGTTCACATTTCTAATTGTTTTATCAATGTCTTTTATTATTCTATTAGTTTGTCTGAATCATGGATCCAAACAAGTTTCAAACATTGCGTTTTGTCAAGATGTTTCTTTTAATCTATGGATTTCCTCACCCCATCTCTCTTTTCCTTTTCCTCTCTGGAGATGTATTTGTTGAAGAAACTGAGTTTCTCCATACTGTCTTATAGAGTTTCCGATTGCCTCAATTTTGTTAATTGCATCTCAATAGTAAACATATTTATCTGTTAAATTGGAAACTGAATCAGCCAATGCATTTGTAAATATAAAGATATCTGGAAGCTCAAACCCTGGGGTTTAACTACACTGGGTTTTAAATAAACCAAGTTCGGTCCTCTGGATGAAGCCTCAGGTGGAGTGTTCTGGAGAAGTGAACCTCACTGCAGCAGGGACTTCTGAATTTGGTCTTCAGGAAGGTTTGAGAGTAGTGGATCTCAAAGAAGAATGTTGGGGTTAGAAGGATAAGGGAAATTCAGACAAGACATCCACTTCATGGCGTTTGAAAGTTTTATAATGAGAATATATTTAAGCAGTATTTATGAAATACAAAAATGAGTGTAAAAATAAAGAAAGAAAAAAATGAAGATGGTATATCAGACAGCTTGGCAAATGCTAGATATATGTGGTTTGGAGATGGGGATGTGAGCATAAGGCACAATAAGAGAAACTGAAAGGCATTAAGCAACTAAAAACAAACAAACAAACAAACAAACAAACAAACAAACCCAGAAAGCTTTCTGCATTAGCCTGCATTTCTTTCTTGGGCTAGAGGGACAGTAGAGAAGAGGACCTGGACATTCTTTGGTCTTTCCCCTTTTGCCAGAGCTGTGGGCATGTCATTCCCTGAGCAAGTATTTTAATCTTCTACCTCATTCTGTTGTGCTTTTTTAGGGTCCAGATCCCCCATATCTCACCAGAAATTAGGAGTCACATAGAAGTGAAAAATCATCAGCTCTACTGGAAAGTGCATCTTGGACCAGTAGCCACAAGACTTTTATTTACTTATTTTTTAACAGTTTATTGTCAAATTGGTTTCCATACAACACCCAGTGCTCTTCCCCATAAGTGCCCTCCTCCATCCCCACCACTTCTTTTCCCCCCTCCCCCTTCCCCTTCAACCCTCAGTTCATTTTCAGTATTCAATAGTCTTTCAAGTTTTGCATCCCTCTCTCTCCCTAACTCTCTTTCCCTCTTCCCCTCCCCCTGCTCCTCCATTAGGTTTCTCCTATTTTCCTATTAGACCTGTGAGTACAAACATATGGTATCTGTCCTTCTCTGCTGACTTATTTCGCTTAGCATATACCCTCAAGGTCCATCCACTTTCCTACAAATGGCCAGATTTCATTCTTTCTCATTGCCATGTAGTACTCCATTGTGTATATATACACCACATCTTCTTGATCCACTCATCAGGTGATGGGCATTTAGGCTTTTTCCATGTTTTGGCTATTGTTGACACTGCTGCTATGAATATCGGGGTACATGTGTTCCTATGTATCAGCACGCCATAAGACTTTTAAAATAAATAACCTTGAAATGACCAAATGTCCCCACCAGCCTCAAACACAGATCTCCACCTGCCCCTGGATAGAGACTATAGAGCAGGACATCACCAACCTGATCTGTAGCTAGAGAACCCAGAAGAGGCAAAGGTTGGCTTACCCCTATGTCCTTCTCCCAAATGAGCCAATTATACAAATATTCCCATAATATACTCATTGTTTAGGGGAGAAAAGAGTGAGAGAGTGAGAAGACAGTTAGAGAGTCTTCCCATATTTTATCTCTCTAGTGGAGTGTGTAGAAATTCCATTCCTACTAGGAAAATCTAAGGAGTAGAAAATACATGTTTTCCTCAAATGTAGCCTCTATACTTCATTTGACTAACTGGAAATGTCTTCTCCTGTACCATGACTCAAAGGAGAAACAAAGTCTTTGAAATACTTCATTTTAACCCCCAAAATATGTTACCATAAAGTTACTTGGGAGCAACTCATAAGTTCATGGTCTGTGCCATGTTCAGACCCTGACTTTTGGGTATTGAGATCTCAAGGTGAATGACATAAATTTATATGAGAGCTGGTGAGTGCATTAGTAATGAGGTACTAAAGAAGTACACTGGAAGCTAGTAGAAAACCCTGAATATAGATGTTCTGATCTGATTCAAATGCCTTATTTTTTTAAATTTTATTTATAGTTGGTTTCCATATAACACCCACTGCTCTTCTCCACAAGTGCCTTCTCCATGACCCTTATTTCTAAGGCAAGTCAATCTTTCAATGGAAGGCAATACTGTTCTGTTGCATGTGGACAAGGAAATGTTAAATCTACAGTTGCGTAATCAAGATCTACCTGGATCCAGTTGCACATTCTGGTCAGTAACAACCTAAGGTATAGCTTCCCTGTCCAATGTAGGTTGTGGGGATAAAGGCTGCCAAGCCTGAGAACTTAGAGGCACCCAGAGAGTGTCTGCTTGTGTATTATCACACCTCATCAGGACATCAGGTGCTCAATTTGTAGACGAGGGAAATACAGTTTGGTTTTAGCTGAGGAATATACCATGTCCTTCTTCAAATCAAGTGGGAGTGGTGCTCAGACAGAATTTGAAATAAAAAATCCCATTTCTTATGATTTTCAACATTTTCCCAAAGAATTAAAACCATACTTTATAATATTTCAAATATAATTAAAAATAAGGGGCACCTGGGTGGCTCAGTCGGTTAAGCATCTGACTTCGCTCAGGTCATGATCTCGTGGTTTTTGAGTTTGAGCCCCACATTGGGCTCTGTGCTGACAGCTCAGAGCCTGAAGTCTGCTTCAGATTCACATCTCCCTCTCTCTCTGTCCCTCACACCTCCCACCCCTGCTCATGCTCAATCTCTTTCTCTCAAAAATAAGTAAACACTAAAAAAATTAAAAATACAATAAAATAAATCTAAAATATATCTATGTATATCTGTTAATTCATACCTGTATCCATTAACCCTAAATTTGTTACAGGCGTGAAGGGAGTAAGATTGAAACTAACCATTTTTCTTCAGCAGATATTTCTTCATACCTGAAGGCCTTTATAAGATCTAGTCTACTGAGATTCACTTCTCTTATCTTTTAAATTCAGTGGACATTTTTATTTACACAATCACTTTGCTTTTCAAGTCCTTGGGTTTTAACTTGCATCTTTCATGTCTTCAGAACTGCAGGGGCTCTTGAGTTTCCATCTTTAGGCTTTTGAGAATTTCCAGGTCCTAAGGTTCCATGGTTGTCCCTTTTTGAGCCTGCAACTCTATCTCCTTTCTTTGCCTCATTAACTGCCATTGTCAGTTAATTTATTCATGTAAATGAAAGAATCTCAAAAGAAAACATACCAACTAAATCACAGCAGAGCAGAGAAATAAAGGAGGAGTTTGTGATAATGTTATGGTAATATCATTTTGATTGTTCAAAGAACATTATTTTTCCCCAAGGCTATGAACAAAGGCTGTTGATTTGCATAGATGGGCAGTACTCTGTTGGAATATTGTTCTTTATTTTAATTTTATGATTGCAACTTCTTGGGTTAAGTCATCTCAAGGCACAAGTACAGAGGAATAACAATTAGTTAATTGAAATACGTGACTGGTATAAAATTACCAGTTTAAAAATCAGTAAAACATATACAGATCTTTCTTATTTATACAAATTAGGATTGAAAGGTTATGTTGTCTTGGCCAAGGACCCAGTTGCAAAAGTAGAGAGTAATTCAACCGTGTGTAATTCCCCAGTTCAAGCTGTGATGATGGATGTCCACTGCATTTATTTTATTTTGACATGAAGTGGCTAACCTAAGCACAAATGTTTGATAACAACAGTGTATGTAGCAGCCCTGGAAATATGAAGCTTGTTCACGATCTCAGAATTGCCTTTTTGTAGCAATAAAAGCCAGAGAAGGAGGAAGAGAAGAAGAAAGAGAAGCAAAAGAAGAAGGAGGAGAAGGAAAAATCCTCGGCATAATTGTTTATGGGCAGGCAATTTTTATTAAAACAAGACTTGGATCAACTCTGGAAAGCTTGATAAATCCCTGATAAGGTGCCCAGATGTTCTAATGAACTTTCTAGGGGGTTTTGTCATTTCAAGTTTATGTGTTTTGCCTGAGGGCCAAAGACTGGGACATTCTCAGCATCTGCTGTTGATTCTTCAAAGAAGCCCCCTTCTCACCTCTGGACATTGAGTTCCTGCTGGAGAGGCGGCAAATTGGATCAGCCTGATAGAAACTGTAGTCAAGCCTGGAAGCAGTGTTCCTGCCCACTTTTCCAGGAACAGTGTTCCAAGAAAGAAAAGATTCTTGGGGCCTTTCTACCACCTGACAGTAATGGGCATGTGTGCAGAGAGAGCACAGGGTGCCTTCTAAAACCCCCATGTATTTTCAAGTCTGCTCCTTGAAGGCCTGAGCAATGGGAAGATTCACTCAAAAGCCATTCATCCGCAACTGGTTGGTTGATATCGTAGGCTTTTGAGATTTAGAGATAAATAGAGCAGGGTCTCTGTTCTTGAGGAGCTTACAAGCATATAGAAGAGATGTATGTAAACTGACAAAGACTGGCATTCCAGAAGCGTGATTAGGGCATTATCTTCCTAAGGTTCCCAGATCCTCAGCCTGAAGTTCTTATCATTAGGTTTGATAGTTTCTGATGCATGGACTACTAGACCTATTTAATTCATTTCACTGAAGAAAGATTTGTCATTAATCATTTGCCCTTATCTGATTGCTTTAAATTTTATAAAATACAATTGAGTGGAAGAAAATAACTTGGATAATGTAACAGGATTTCGGTAATCTGACCTATGAAATGATTTTTTTAAAAGCTAGTTCTTAACTGGGAATGGGTTCAAAGTATACCAAAGAAACTCTGTTGTCCTACCCAATGAACATCAAGTTTCTTCATTGAATTTAGAGATATTTTACTTCTAGTGAAGGCATGTGTTTAAAAAGTTGGATCAGGCTTTGTTTAAAAATTTTTTAATGCTTTTTATTTATTTTTGAGAGACAGAGAGAAACAGCATGAACAGGGGAGGGTCAGAGAGAGAGGGAGACACAGAATCTGAAGCAGGCTCCAGGCTCTGAACTAGCTGTCAGCACAGAGCCCGACGTGGGGCTCGAACCCACGAACCATGAGATCATGACCTGAACCGAAGCCAACTGAGCCACCCAGGCACCCCATGATCAGGCTTTGTTTAATGTCAACAACAAAAAGGTGGATTTACATCAGAATTAGTTAGTCTATCCTACTGTCCTTAATGCTATACTGCTGTTAAATTCATTTAATGCAATAATAGACTGATAGATCTGCAAGGAAGCTTAATCCCAAGATAGCAAATCATTTTTACTTCAAAAGCAACCACTAGTTGGTTGGTAGCAGCTGCTTGGAGTCCTGGGATTAGAAGGATTCTGAGTTCATGTGAACTTAGTGTCATGATTGATTAATGATGTCTGCCTTGGACATGGACATGGGGAAGGATGACAATGCCTCAGGAAACATACACCCAGAGTTCATTGACTTACAAAAAGTCCCATGTGAGCTAGTTGCAGAGAATAGACTAGAACTTGTTTTTACCCGGAAGTAAGAGTCAGACAGAGGAACAAGGAGTTAACATGATTATATACACCAATCAGCTCTGGCTGTGTAGTAGCACATCATGGAAGTGTTATGGATCCAGTGGAATTTACTATCCATTGGAGGCATTTTCTTGGAAGTGAATAGGGTCAGGGAGAGCAGAACTTGACCTAAAGTTTAGAGAATGAGGGGAGGGATGTGCTCCGGTAAAAGTATTCCTTGCACGAGTGACTGGTAATTAGTCACACTTGGTTCCAACCCAGTTCCAAACCTGGCTTATCTTTAACACCCACTCTACCTCAAGACAAACAATATAAAAGAGAGAAAAACACTCTGGGGTCATTTGGAAAGACGTCACAGCTTGAGTGACAAAGGCAGAAACGCAATAGAGCCAAGAGAGGGAACTGAGTGTTGGGCCTCTCCTGCGTGTTTCGCATCTCCCTGATGCACAAGTACTCTTGTTAGACATTCCAAGTCAGGATTTAGAGACTGGTATTTTGTTCCAGAAAGATCTTTATCCTGCAATATCTCCTGATTAAGTAGTTTGCCCCAAAATGTCAAGAAACATTCAGAATTCCAACATCTGAATTGAACTGAAAAGAGTTGCATATTTGGGAAAAAGAAATAATTCCATTGTGGGGTTTCTACTCTCAGTAGCAAACTTTGAAGTCTAGAAAAATAAAAATAAAAAAACAAAAAAACCAAAAATTGTGTTGGATCCTAATGGAACAACAGACGAAACTATGAGAAAAGTGAAGTACACACCAACACTTACTGAGTCTAAATTGCTAGTATTATAATCTGCCTGATCAAAATGATATTTCTGAATTCCATTCTGAATTGTTCTTATTAAATAAATTTAACAGGCAACATTGTGTAAATATTAGGTGTACAGGGTGTTACTTTGATATATTTTTATATTGTCACTTAAGTGCATATGTAGTGATAGTTGTCATATTACAGAATCATAATATAATATTAGTGTCTGTATTCATTATACTATGCATTAGATCTTCATGGACTATTTAATATTTGTTTTAAATTTGTACCCTTAAACACCTCAAATTTATTCCCTCACCATTCCTTCATAATCACCATTTATTTTACTCTGTTTTGAAATACCGTTCTAAGAGGTTATGGAATATGGTTCTTAATGTTTCAGTTAACAGGTGTTGAAAGCTACCTGGTCTGATAAGATGCTCCTCTCTGTAACTTAGTTCTGATTTACATCTCAGTTGCCCTTTTCCACTACCCTACAGGCCCAAACTTTACCTATCCATTCTTCCCCTGATCAAATTCTCTTTTATGAAGGCTTCCCTCATAATCTCACTTGCTGAAGCTCTCTTTCCATTTTTTGAAAAGCCGTCACATTTGTCCTGCACTTATTTAAAAAAAAATTTTAACGTTTATTTTTGAGAGAGAGACACACACAGAGCATGAGTGGGGGAGCATCAGAGAGAGAGGGAGACACAGAATCAGAAGCAGTCTCCAGGCTCTGAGCTATCAGCACAGAGCCTGACAGGGGGCTCCAACCCATGAACGGTGAGATCATGACCTGAGCTGAAGTCGGCCACTTAACCGACTGAGCCACCTAGGTGCCCCTCCTGCACTTATTTTTAATGCCACTTACCACTTGTATAATATAGTTACTTCGGCTACAGGTCTGGGGTGCAATGAGTATATTGGTCTTAGAGTGCTCATGAAGCTAACTTTGTGTTTTCTGATTGATAAATTATGGTACCAAGGGACTCCTATTTTTCTGCAGGAAGATTTTCCCCAACTTTTGTGCCCTTGGGGCTTGAGAATTTTCCCTTTGCAGGGGAGACTTCAATTTCCTGCAGAACTCTGAAGTCTCCAGGTTCTGGGTGTCTGATGTTCTGCAACAGGTATTTAATTCTGTAAATAGTTGACACCCCAAACCCAGACTGTCTGGTGCTGTCAGTCAATATTCCCCCATTAACAGGAATCCTTCACCATAATGGACCTAAAGAAAGAGAGGTCTATTCTGTGGAGGGGTTCCTCCACTAGATCCCATAGCAAGTCTGACTATGCCCCAGTTCTGTCACATTTCTCTGTGAGATGTTGTGAAGTTCATGGGGACCTGTGCTTTCTCTTCTCTTTTATATCCTTGGCTGAATAATGTTTTCTAGTAAAGCCTATTCCTTATCTTATATTGTGAAACTTCTGTACTTTCTCCTGAAGTTCCATCATTGACCAGTGGTGACTCAGACAGGATCCTCCTGAGATCAACGAGACCCACCTTGCACTACAGTATCTCATCTTTCCTAGTGACAGCATGTATTTAGCCTCAGTAGCCATTCTCTCATAGTAAGGAATCTGAAGGAAAAAGATGTGTGGAGATCCCAGAAGAGCACAGAGTTGCAGTGACAATAACAGCAATGGCTAGATGAAGGGTAAGAGTCACATAGAAATACCTCAATGACAAATTCACAAGATAAGCCCCAGAACTGAGTGCTGGTCCTAATACTGCACAGCTTAAACAAAGACAAAATGTCTCCATTTTGGGAATAAAGTGTTTTTCCTGCCTACTACAACTTAAAGTTCTTAGGTCTTCTCAATCTGTCTGCTAGGTTGACTACTTTTCCTTCAATGTTCTCTTTCCTTCAGCTTCCATGAATGTACCCTAGTTAAATTTTGCCCACACTCTGAAGACTCTCTTTTTCTTTCTCCATTTGCTTTTTTTGACAACTTCTCCTTTTCCTAGGTAAACTTGTGCACCCCACTGTTCTGGAAAGACTGACTTTAGACTGCATTTCATCCACTTTTTGGGATGACCAGTGCAGTGCCAGGATCCCAGCTGGTATTTGCTAAAATTAGTCAAAGAGTAAAACAAAGACATACATTGAAAAGTATGAAGTACCATGATAAAGTAATATTAAAATCTTGTGTTATGTCTGGATACTCTAGTGACATATGAGGGCAAAGTTAGAGACTTGTGAACACTTGCGGAATGATGAATTTCCCTCAGTGTACGTGTGATGGCCATAAGAATGTGCCTCATAGACCTTAACTCCAAGTGTACAACAGGCCAAAGCCCAGCTGCTGGCTCTGAAAACCATCCACCTTTCCTCTGACCCCATGCTTCCACAGACTGCTCTCAGCCAATGACTGTACAGCAGGAATACTGAGGCAGGTCTGTCCTTGGGAGACCCAGGACTGCTCTGATGGGCAACATTGTTTGGAGGACTCCCTGATGACCTTGTAGAAAGATCCTCAGATTGAGGAGCAGTAGAGCACACTGCCACCAACTTCTGCTTCCTCTTTCCTCAGTCAGCCTTGCGTCACACTCTCATGGTGCTCCCAGACCTCCACCACTCTCCCATTTTTATAGTGTTTTTCCTATAAAGTCCTTGCAAACCCCACTCTTGGACAGTAACTTAAACAGTTGGCCAATGTCATAGGAGTACAAGATAAATCAAGTTTGCAAGGTAATTAAAAATTCTTTAAATGTGCACAGGAAAAATGTAATAGGATGTGAGTGAAGACATATGAAAAGCACATTGTAACATTTTCTTTCAGCCAGCTCAAGCAACTCTACTTTAGAAAATCATTGCAGGATACTTGTGAGGAAATTCAGGTGATCAAATGACTGTCTAGAACTCTACACAGAAACCAATGCTTGAAATCCACTATGTGTTCCCAGAACTATTATTGATTGAAACAGCAACTTTAAGTTATATGGTGAAAAGGCTGAGTCAGCTGAGAAGAGCTGTTCAAACTAACCATTTGTTCAGTGGGGTGTTCATAGAAAGAGGGTGTTCACAGAAAAAAGGTAGAGGGGAACTTATGTGTTCACCCCATAGGTGAGATTTTTCACAGTATCTCCATGAAGCATTTATTATTATCCCCACTTTGCATGTATGGAAACAGGAGCTCAGGGTAGTTAACTTACATAGGTAGTCAGTAGAATTTGGCTCCATGGCTGTCTTGCTTCCACCTTTCTGCATTCACACCTCCAGGGACCTTTGTAATTGCCCTCTCAGACATTGTGTTTGGACATTTCCCAGGTGGTTTTGGGAAGAGCAGCTTACCGGATGAGAAGCTGCTAAATTGTCTTGCATTGGACAGAGAGAATCTGTGTCCCATTCATTTCTCTGCCTTAAGCACCCATCCCCTGCCTGGCACAGATGAGATCCTTTATAATGTTGCTGAATCAAAGTGATTTGAGTGGCAATTTAATTCAGTTTTCCTATTTATTTTTTTCTTCTTTAGGTGTTTTTTGGCTTGATTTTCCTTCAAGCTTTGAACTTGTGGTTCTC
The DNA here is from genome assembly GCF_006229205.1 of Suricata suricatta. Lineage (NCBI taxonomy): Eukaryota > Metazoa > Chordata > Mammalia > Carnivora > Herpestidae > Suricata > Suricata suricatta. The sequence continues at coordinate 25,567,663 of NC_043706.1, read as the reverse complement.
TGCTGTTTTCAAAGGCTAGACGAGTTCAGGAACAACATGATTGCCATGATCTGGGATGCATTTGCCAAACTATATACCCTGTTCTTTGGCCTCTAAAATATAGTCAATCAGCAAATCAGGTTGTCTGTCTTTGTGGTCTGGTTTATACCCAAATAACCCATAAAAATCCTAATAGTCCTAAATGGTACAATTTATTCTGTTGGGTGAGGTATGTTAAAAAGTTGACCCTTTTGTCCATACTTTGAGAAAGGTTGTTTTAAAAATGTTTAAAAGCATATTTCTTTCTTAATACAAATGAGATAAGTTCATTGTAGAAACATTAGATATAAGCAAAATGAAGACAATGTAAATGCATCCATGATGTCACCATCCAGGAATAACCATTATTTCTACCTTGAGAATACTCTTCCAGTCCTCTGATATGGCCCTGGTGCTCTAATATCATAGCACTGGCATTTCTCTCCATGACACATGGGTTATTTGTGATTTGGAAATACTCAGAACAAATATTGGTTAATATCTGTTCTTCTACTTGTGAGATATAGGTGATAAATTCTTCATATCTTTAATTGGGGTATTCTGTATTTAGATATTGTTATTTACCTTTTTCATCAGTTTATACATACTACTTCACAATATCTTTTCTTTTTAACCTAAAATCATGTCGTGAACATTTTTCTGTGTGAATATATGATAACCTACACCATCATTTAAAATGGCAGAATGGTGGAATGTGCTATTAGTTAACCAATCATCTGTTCCTGGATATTTAGTTGTAGATTCATCCCTCCTCCACCTCCACCACATTCTTTGCAGTTATGAACAATGCTTCTAGGAAAATCATTCCACTAAATATTTAGGGTTTTTCCCCCACTAAGATATAGTCCTTAAAATAGAATTTCTGTGTCAAAGTGTATCCACATTTCTAAGGCTTAAAATACTTTTGCAAATATCCTCACAGAAAAATTGTTCTTACTAACGGTCCCAAAATTTATGAAAGTTCCCATTTTTCCATAACACACTCCTGCAAACACACATATATATGTGTGTGTGTGTGTGTATATATATATATATATATTTAAATTCCCACTTTGATAGAAATTATTTTATTTTTAAAAGTTAGGAATGCTATTGGTCCTTGTTACTTTTCTCCCCCATGGTTGGTTTGCTTAAAAAATGAACCTGTTCTTAAGAAGGAATTCCTGAGTCTTTGATGTCCCCAACTAGAAATGCTATTTTAAAGTATAGGCTTTTGGGATGCCTGGGTGGCTCAGTTGATTGAGTGACCCACTCCTGATTTCAGCTCAGGTCATGATTCCAGGGTCATGGGATAAAGCCCTCCATTGAGCTCTGTGCTGAGTATGGACCCTGCTTGAGTTTCTCTCTCTCTCTCTCTCTCTCTCTCTCTCTCTCTCTCTTTGCCTCTCTCCCCTGCTCACGTTTTTCTCTCTAAAGTAACAAAAATTTAAATATAAGTTTTATTATTATTCAAGTCAACAGATTAGAGGCGAGGTCAACAGATTAGATGGCTGCTGCCATTGAAGATAAAATTTGTTGCTCACAGTCCCCAGGGGAGGAGTCACACCACACCACCCAGGCTACACAAGAAAGCACCAGGGGCAGTCAAAGGGGTATGTGGCAAGACATTTTATTGTGGTTTCTGTGAGAAGGAGTGAATGAGACAGGGTAAGCAGGCTCAAGATTGACAAGGTTGAAAATTTTTGGCGGACTCTGGAGCATAGGGAGTATCTCTAGTTGTCTGGTATCTGGCCCCAAGTGTTTAGGTGGGTGGACATGGCCCAGAGTATGAGAACCCCACAGAGGAGGGTGTGAGCTCTAGATTGGTTGGCTTTCAGTGCACTATCTCTAGGAATGGGCTCACCCTGAGTGGGGAAGTCTTTCCAGAATCAATAAGGACCCAAGACATTAAAGTATATCAGAATACAGAAAATAAAAGGCATGGTTAATATAGCCTGGCTCATAGATGGTTTGTGTTGACAGATTGCACAAATGTATAAAACGATGTACAGTCAAGTGGGATGGCTTAGGCTGTCACTCCTTCCTTTATTGTAATAAGGAGAGCAAGATTTGTTGTCATCACTGCTACAGGCCCAAGTTGGAGAATGAAGGCAACTTGTTGTCAGGATCCCCTGTGCACCACTATACACCTGGGTGGGCCCCGGGCAATGCCCCACCTTCTGTCACAGAGATCACTGGTGATAATAAGATGGAGCTGCGGGAATACATTTCCTAAAATGTGAGCAATGCTATTGTACTCCTAACTACTATTTACCATGGGAATGCTCAAAATCTCTTTAAACAGTAGGATGAAGTCTTGCTATTTAGAATTCATTTTTTTCCTTACTACATATTCTAATTTTGAGAAATTTCTTATACATTCTATTTAGCCAAGGCTCTTTGCCAAGGAGTGTCCATTAACTCTACAGCTATTTGAGGCCATGATTGCTGTGAGCTTAGTTTTTTCAATTCCTCTTCCACTTCACCCACTCCTTCTGAAAAATGCAGTTAATTGATGGTGAATTAGGCCACAGAAGCCTATTATTGGAAGTGATGGAATACAGAAGGATTTATGGGCTAGATTTTTTTTCTTCTTCAAGAATTACAAGCTAACCCCAAATTATAGCAAGAATGCTTAAGGTTCAATAATTAAAAGCAAAAGGCAGTCCCCTTGCAAAAAAACCCAGTGTGGTCTGGAAGATATCTTTCAAATTAAAGCGGACTGTGTAACTCCCAAATATTATGGATACAAATTAGCTATATTTGATCACTGGATCTTATTTACTCTAATTGTCTTCATTTCTGTGGTTTCCTTGTGCATTTGGTTTAGAGCACACTTGGTATAGTAGCTCAGTGTTGGGGTCTGCGGTGCTGTTGAGAGCTGGCTTCAGATTACAAGAGAGAAGACTTTGTCAGGAGATATGTGTTTTTCCTCAAAGGCATAGAAATCTTATAAATCCAGACCAAAGATATGTTAAAAACCAACAAATTTTGTTATGTGGAATATTTTGCTTATTTCCAGGAATGATTGATGCGAACCTGAGAATTTGAAATTTGAGGAGCCAAGCAACCAGGAATTAGGAACTTATCTAAAACTTAGGAACAAACTCCAGACCACTGTAGTTGAGAAACTGAGTTAGAAATCTCCTGAGAAGTGGCTTTCCCACAAGATTTCTGATGCTTCTTAGTTCTGAATGAATGAGAAATATGGCAAGAATGTACCATTGCTTTTGGTATCTTTTGTCCCTTTCTCTGGTTTTGGGTAAAAGTAGGAAACCAAGGGATGAAAACAGACAAATAAACAAGTGTCCCTCAAGGGAACTATTTTAGGGTTTCAGGGCCATGCTGGTTTGGATTGTGGGGAATGTCGAAGGCCAGTTCTCTTCTCCAAGCTTTTTTAAATTTTTCTTGTTCCCAGAACTTCTGCTTGTAGTGGATGTAGCACCGATTATTACAATAGATGGCTTGGCAAGCTCTTCCCTCTGGAGACCTGAATTCAAATTCTTGCCTGCTTCAGAAGGGAAAAAAGTCTGGTGGTCTTGATCCAGACTCTTGTGGGCATCTGTCCACATAACCTTTGCGTGTGCACGTGTGTGTGCACACACACACACACACACACACACACACACACACACACACACACACTATACATTCCATTCTGTTGAGTTGGTGGACATCCCTAGGAAAATCCCAGAACAGGAATGGAAGAAGTGCTATGTGGGAAATGCTTTATCACGTTTGCGTCTAGCCAGAAATTGGTCCTTCATGTTTGATGAGCACCATGCCTCAACCATATACTGAAAACATTGGCAGGAATAAATGCTGCGTGATGTGTGAGCCACATGTACAGTGCCACAGGCACAACATGGACAGGAAGCAGAGCAATTTATGTGCCCAGGAGCCAGTGTGTGTGTGTGAGTGTGTGTGTACATAAGTGTGTGCATGGATGAATGTGTGTGTGTGTACATGCGTGTAAGATGGTATTATAGTAATTTTAGAGGGATTATTGACTTCATAATGAATCCCAAAAAGCTGGTTGAGTATCTCTGACAAACTAAGAATTCTTGCACCAATCTTTCTATGACAAATCAGGTTTGCTCTGAAATGTTTGATTCCTGGGGAAATACATTTCATTTACTTGTCTGTGGACAAATGGTACAGTAACCACAGATGTTCATGCATCCAGCTTCAAGGATGGCCCCAGCCCAGATGCCTACACCTGACTCCTGTTCTGGCCATGCTGGACATGGATGGATTAGCCCTAAGATGAGGCCTCTTGTCTTCTTGCAGTGGGGGGCTCCTGGCGGTAGGTGAGGCGAGGGGATCAGCTTGCTCCAGTTATTTCCCTAGAACTCCAAGCTCATTCCCCACCCCCCTCTCTCTTTTTCTCCAGAACAAAACTCAATATTATAGATACAAGGAAGAGTTTTTAATTATTTTTTTTCTATCCATATCAGTCAGTGGGATCTCACAAGCTTTTTTGATTGGATTTTGAGACAAAGTTTGTCAATCTTAATAAGGTTTATATTGTTGTCAACCAGGAGACAAAGGGGTGAGGGAAGAATTTGGCTGGAAGAAGGGAAGTGAGATTTGCTAAAACTAGTTAAGGAAATGTCCATCCAAATGTTCGGTTCTCCCATGGCCATTTGGGGGCAGAGAGTTCTATAAAGATCATGACACTTTACAACTGTTTTCATGAGGAATTTGTTTAAAATCATACTTGATTTAACAATTTTTTGCGTTAAGATGGTAGTAATTTAAGATCAATGTAGTTATTACTATGCCCTCTATTCTTTTAATTTTCTTTTTATTTGCTAGAAAACTTTGCTCTACTTCCATTAGTCATAATTTATTATTATTTATTTGGTTTGTGACAATAATCTTTGTTAAAAATAAATTATATTTGAGCTTATTACATAGTCCAGTATCCAGTGACAAAAATTAATATCTACCTCTCCCTCTCTCACTCATTCTCTCCCTAATACTTGCTTAGTTACATTATTTTAAGCTGATGACATTTATTTAGTTCTTGCTTGTCTTCAACTTGCAGTAACATATTTCATAAAATGTATCTTAAAAATTTTATAGCCCATAGATTTAAAGCCTCACAAAATCAATGATTTCTATAGGTTCATCAGTTTTAATTCTAGACGTGTGTCTGCCACTAAGAAGCTTATTAAACCAATAAGCATAAATGGATCTGTTTGTTTTTGATAAAATGCGCAGATCCAGCATATGTGGGTACAGGTAGCACATCCGCCTTTCTGCATCACTATTCAGAGGTGAATGCTTGTTTGAAATAAAGTATTGAGTTGGGCATCCAACTCTTGATTTCAGCTCAAGTTATGATCTCACAGTCATGGGATAGAGCCCCAGGCTCGGCTCTGTGCTGGGCATGGAGCCTGCTTGCAATTCTCTCTCTCTTTCTCTCTCTCTCACTCTCTCCCTATGCTCCTCCCCTGCTCATGCTCTCTGTCTCTCTCTTAAAAAAAATAATAGTTTTCAGAAAAGAAATAGAGTATCAAAATTACATTGCACTTCCATGAATTTATGAGTTCAGCCAAAAGAAAAAATACTGAACACTGGTCAGTTATACCCACTGATGAATGGATACCCCAGAATGAGCCATGGTGGACAGTTCTGGGTGCCTGTGCTGTCAGTTGTGATAGACCACATGTGTCTCTCAGGGTATCAACATAGCAGGAGCTAAGTGTGATTCTAGGCCTTAAAGAGAAATGCCCTTCAAACTTAGATCAACAACTTTTTTTTGGTGTTCAACCAAAGAAACCGCCAACATTTCCAACAAGGAAGGAGGTGTCCAAAGAGATGCCCAGTGTGGGGCTTTCTGAGGATTGTTCAAGATGACACCCTGTTTCTCTCTTGAGTACTGATTTTAGAAGCTAACTGTGGGTGAGTTGCAACTCGACTACAAAATCAATGACAGATGGGCAGTATTGTAAGCACAATCTGAATTTCCTGGTTAGTTTCTTTCTCACGTCTCCTTCTGTGATGTTCTTGTGATCCTTTTCTGAACTTCAGCCTACACTCAGCATGTGCCCATCACCAGCTGAGAAATCCCAATGTGAAGAGATTAGTCTGTTAAAAAGTTAGAATGGAAGTCAGCAGTGCTCAACAATTTTAGTGTGTTGCAGGGCAGCCTTTAGTGAAAGATGTCTTTAAAGCACAAAGTACTTCAGTTCTGTTACTTGTGCAATTGTCTCAGAAACTTCTCCACCAAAGTTCCCTTTTCTAAGAGTTTCTAAGGAACAGCCACATTCAACTCAAACATTCCACCTAACCTGACTGCCACTTTCAGTTTCTGCTTTCAAAGGAACCATTTTGTGAAAATATACCCTACCCTGAACTGAGCTGAGCCGTTAATATTACCAGTAGCTGTAGCTCTTATGCCATTGAGCTAGTTGCCTGCAGTGTTTCTTCAGCTTCTTTAATCATGAGCTAAGTGCTACAAATAGATCACTCAAAACTGTAGAGTGAATTTAGGCATTTCTGAACACACATGATAATGCATTTCTTTTGGGCTAAATGATCTGAATTGCCTTTTTATGGAATAAGAATGTAGGTGATAGATTGAGACTCTCAATGGTCTCTTTTTTGGTTATTATTGAGCAGTCTCCTGACAATTGCAAATCCACTTGATTCCTGGCTGACCAGAAGAGTAACGCTGTTACTTGGGCTTGCCAGTTCACGTGTTCTGGGTCATGCTGAGTTCAGAGGAGGAGCAGAGAAAGTGGTGGAGTCCTCATGGTAGCCAGACCTACCTCTCCCCAGCTCTCCAGAAGTTTCCCAATGGCTACCCTGGCCTTGCTGGTTCTTGCTTACTACCACTGGGAGCAGCATGCTATGGGAAAGGACAGCCATCCCCCACTTCCCATCCACAGGTTGCCCTGCAATTTTGTCATGAGAGGCTATGCTGTACGCACTTTGACAACAAAGAACAATTTACAGAGGAAATGCATGATAGACATAAACTTGGCATCACAGATTAAAGACAAAAGTCTTACACAATTTAAATTGATCTTCATTGGAGCTCTGCTCTCCTGGAAGTTGGGTGCTCTGGGCTGTCTGCAAATAGGCCATTAGCAAACATTAATCAATTAACATTTTCTATGTTCCTTCCTGATTGTGAGTAGGTTGCTTTTCCCCTTTTCTGGACATTCCTCACTCCTGGTTTATAAGCTAGTTTGCTGTGCAGGAAACTTTGGCCAACATTACCAGAAGCTGTCCTCAGAGCCTCCTCCCCCAAGTCTTCTGTCTCCTCATTTATGACAAAAGAGCTGCATGTATCACAGAAGGGTCAAGAGGCTCTTCTCTCCTCTCAACTCACATTCCTGCTCCAACTCAAGGCTCATTATATACATCTGGGTTCCCTCCACAATAGCAAGAATTATACTCTTCAACATATCTCTGTGGGAGGAAAAATCATACTTAAGGTTAGTGAAGAAAAATCATGTATGGGGGTACTGGATTGAAAAGTGTTCCCTCAAAATGCATGTTCACTTAGAACCTGTGAATGAGACCTTATTTAGAAATAGGATGTTTGCAGATGTAATCAAGTAAAGACGGGGTCACACCAGAGAAGGGTGAGCCATAATTCCAGTGTGACTGGTGTTCTTATAACAAGGACACGTTTGGACACAGACATGCACAGGTAGAAGGCCATGTGAGGATGGAGGGAGAGCTTCCAGCAATGTGTCCAGAAGCCAAGGACTTCTAACGATCGCCAGTAACTCCGGGGACTAAGAGGGGAGGCATGGAATAGATCCTCCCTCAGAGTTTCCAGGAGAAACCAAGCCTCTTGATACCTGGATTTCAGACTTCCAGCCTCAAGAACTGTGAGAAAGTAAGCCAGTGCTGTTTGAAGCCACTCAGCTCAAGGGTATTTGTATGGCCTCCCTAGGACGTACTGCAGGGAGTTAGGATGGTGAGTGCATGGTTAATAGCACTTATTAAGATGTCCATACTTTAAAATGAAAAAAAAATACATATAAAACACCAGTTAGAGAGATTATCAGTAGCATTTAATGCATCTGAAATTGATAGTCATGGCCACTTATAATTCCTTGCTGGATAGAGACTTTTCAGAATTTCCCCCACCATCAATTTCAATAAGATGCCTATGACTTTGTTTTCCTTTGTGTCAAATAATGTGAAGTAAGAGGCATTTTCTTCTGGGTCTACTTGATATGGAGAACTCCCTCCTCCCTTCCATGACACACAAAGTTATGCATGTTTGGAACAGGACAGTTTTAAGGTGTGGGTTAACGGCCCCTGCCTCTTTGATTCAATCTCAGATTCACTCTTGGATTTGAAATATACCACAGCGTTGCTGTCTGCTTTCTCTCTCTTTCTGTCCTAGGACTTCAGTTTCCTTTTTCTGTCTGTTCTAAGTAGTGCTAATTAGGAGCGGACATAGGTTCAAAGGATGGTGAGAAGCTAGTACGAATCATAGCATTCAGATGCTGAACACAAATGCAAGCAGTCATTCAACAAAAGACATGTTTAATTATGTTCATAGCAGTGCTCGTTTTCATAGCCTGCACAGTGGAAACACCCCAAGTATCCTTCTAGAATAGAATGGATAAGTACATTGTGATGTGCTCATAGAGTGCAAAACTGCTCGGCAATGAGAATAACACTGCAACAGCATAGACAAACCTCATAAACATAATGTAAAGTCAAAAAAAAAAGCTAGACACAGAAAAACATGCCACAAAATCATATTTGCATTGAGTTCAAAAATAGTAAAACTGGAACTCTGGTGTTAACAGTCAGTGTAAAGGCTGCCATTGCAGGTGGGGTGACCAGGAGCATGAGAGAGTCCGGAGGGTGCTGGTGAAACCTGTTTCTCAATCTGGGTGCTCTTGATACCGGTGTGTTCCCTTTTTGAAAACTCCTCAGGTGGCTTGCTTGTGAGTAAATAAACACAAAATATGTACCAGTATTCCACAAAATATGCACACATATTCAACAGTATATATTGGTAACTCATCATGTGCCAACCCTCCTTTTTCCAGTTTTCCAGTCAGAAGGCCAGCAATGCTCAGCAGTAGAGTGTAGACCACCAAGAACAGTGAGATAGACCACCAAAGACTTCAACAAGAAGTTTCCAGAAAAAAATCCCTCAACTGTATAGACTCTGGTAGACCACGCTGGATGGCAGCACACATTCTTTATTTTCTGTAGCCATAAACAGCCTTTGATAATCCAATATATAGTGGTGGCTCTATTTTATGCTTGACCGTGGGCTCCCTTTAAGTCCCACATCAAGTCGGGGTTTTTATAAGAAATGTATGGCATCTTCAAATTATAATATTTTAATGAGTATTTAAGTAAAGGGACTATTTACAATGTTGGAATCAGTGTACGGATACAAGTAACAGTAATAGCTAGGACTATTAGCATCCTTCAGCCAGAAGGAGCAAGGGCAGTTAGTGGGTATAGAGTCTTATGCAGAACGCCACCTTGAGAAGAGCTGTAATTTTAGTTTATGAGACTCAGCACTTCAGGAAGGTTGCTGGGGGAACAAATGCTTGGTCTCACCCTCCAAACCCACCTGGGAGTCAGAAGACAATGGGACTCCCTGGTGAGGTCTCTCCATCATGTCCAGCATGGAGATGAATGCACATGGGTCTGGAGGGACACACAGAGAACATCTGGGGCAGGTTCTGAGTGTGCTGCAATGGAGGTAATGGATGGACAACCGCTGGGTGCTGTAGCTCTTGGCCGGGCCCCCCACCCACCCCTGCTTTGGAAACTCACAGATTTGCATAAACAAAATGGATTTGTGTTTGCTAAATTCATTAGCTTTAAATAGCATCTTAGAAATGTTTTCACTACTGTAGCACCTGGGTGGCTCAGTCAGTTCACTGTCCAACTTCAGCTCAGGTCATGATCTCACAGTTTGTTAGTTTGAGTCCTACATCTGGCTCGCTAGTATCAGAACAGAGCCTACTTCAGATCCTCAGTCCCCCTCTCTTTCTGCCCCTCCCTCACTCACACTTTCTTTCTCTCAAAGATAAATAAATATTTTTAAAAAAAGAAATGTTTTGATTACTGATAAGGTCAAAAAAGGACATGTAAATAATTTAAGAATCAAAATGAATTCCTTGCACAGGATTATGCTAAAAGAAAAACACAATGGTAAAGCTGTGGGGGGGGGGGTTTCTTTCTTGAAACCTCTGGTCTTGGTTTGTTCAACACAAATGTAACCAAATCTGAAACCTGCAAGGTAGAAGGTGAGAATGAGCTTGGGGTCAGTGAAGAGGCAACACCTGATGTCCAAGACAGATGCTGGAAACCCCACATTAAGCATCAGAAGACCAGGATTTCAGTCTCAGTTTTTTCCCTGAAACCTACATGCTGCTTTCTCTCAAACCTGACAAGGCCCACCCCAAAGCTTTAGAATCATGGTGCTCACTGGAGGGCTTTCCATTTATTTGCTTTTCACTTATCTTAGACTTGATAATGTAGAAGAGACAAGGAGAACACTTCTATGGTCATGGTTTCTGTACATTTAAAACATGAATTATTTTGTTGGGAGTATGACATATATGTAAAAATGTGCCCACATAAGCAAACTGCTTGATGGATTTTCACACCATGAACATTGTTTGTGCAGACATCATGCTTAGGCACCCTTAGCTGACAAGAGAGGCCAAGAGACGTGTGAGGTAGTATATGACAGCTACCATGATGGTGAGCAGGCCATAAATCAGACAAGGCTTCTTGTTTTTGGTATACTCAGAAAATTATGGGTTTTCCTGAGGAGAAAAATTATCAGAGAAAGATGCTTGCCTAGAGTTCTGGATAGGAAAGAAAAACAAGATAGTTAAGTGGGATGGGATGAATTGAAGATTATACAGGAGGTGTCATGCCGTATTTTGTAGAAATAGTGGCATATCAGTCATTTGTGTCCAACCTCCTTTACTTATCTGAAAGAAGCGAGAACCGTTATGAATGTCATGAGTAAATGTTGTTAATTCCAAGGCATGATTTGCTTGAAAGCAGAAATGTTAACATTTGGGATGATTTTAGTGTAAAAAGAAGATGTGTTTATAGAAACTTACTTGAAATCTTTAAGCTGACAATGGGCTTAATAAAAATGTCTAGCTCTATTTTTGTTACTTTATCAGTATCAGTTCAGTATAATGAGTCGGAAGAAAAGTACCCTAATATATATATATAGTGCCACTCCATCAAATTCACTGTCACAGTGGACCATGGGCTTAATGATACTGACCAGACTTTACAAGTGTTGGATTCTTTTAGTCCATTAATAATATTTAGGGTGTGTGGTAACCGCAGATGAAGTTATGGTGGTGAGGCCTGTAATAATGAGACTCCATGTCTTGGGCTTATCCCACTTCCTGGTTATGTTTTCCATATAGGATTACATAATTGGCTAGCAAATGCATAATGGTTTGGATGTAATAATGGCATAGTCTGACTTCCTAGCAGGCCTTCACTTTCTGAAAACCAGATTCATCCAAAAATTTAAAAACCAAATAAATATTCCTCCAAGTGATTGCTGCATTCCAGTTGTCATCTGGCTTGTAATGACTGGTTTTCAGTGTTCAGTGATGGCCTGAGCCTAGTATAAATCTTGTCCCAATCCTCCATGTCAGCACAGGCATTAAAGACCATAAACCATCCTTTGCCTCCTCTGTCAGTTTCTACCATGTTCTGAGCACTAGCTAATGTAAACCTGCCTTGCCGGCCCACGCAGTCACCCAACAGACGTTTTATGGCTGCTTTTCCCCAAGCCAGATGAAAATAATTATAAACTACAAGGGCTCTTTTGATATGACCTTTTAATAGCCACGTTATTTTTTGGATGGTGGCAGGGAGGTGGGCAGGGGTGTTGGCACAGGATGGGTAAGAGGTGGGCACTGCCTCCCGCCCTTCCAGCATGATGCCTGAAGTTGTGGCATCAGAAGTCCAGTCACCCCCCACCCCAGACCCTGGGGTGCGCGTGTGCCTGCCTGGCCTGGGTCTCCCACACTGCTGTTGTGTCACTGTCCATCCTTTCTCTGGGAAAGAATGTTCGACATTCAAGCTATTCCAAGCAGCATCCTTGATGTCTCGTTTCATGGGTCCATTTCACACCGCAGTGATCGTTAGCTGTTAACTTTCATACCTCGGCTGTTTGTCTTGGCAGCTCCCCCTGTTTTGCTAACTGGACGGAATCAGGCAAAGGCAGCCTCCCCTACATACAAGGGGAAGGGGCGCCATCTATCACTCCTCTGCCAGCCAGCAGGACGCCCAGCTGAGGCCCTGGGCAGGGCCAGAGGGCAAGTGTCCTCCATCTGTCTCTTTCTCCTTCCCTGAGCTGTGAGGAAAATGCTGAAGCAAAGATTTCACTCATTACCTTTTGGACAAACTTTGGAGCAAAATATATGAGGAGAATTGGGGGGGTGGAGTAAGCAGAGACTAATGGGGTCAGGAGAGGAGGAGACGCAGGGCTGAAACCTGCCATGCTGGGCATCCCTTCTATGGGAAGTACTTGTCCAAGCATTCATCATATGAAAAGTGCCTACTTAGGAGGGGGTGTGGTTTCTACTTGTACTCACTCAAAAGGGTCAGGAGCATTAGCCCATGCAGACTTTTTCATAAGTTCAGATCTTGAGGCTCATCAATATAGATGAACACTCTCCCATGCTGAAGGGAAGAATAGGCAAGGAGAAATACAGCTTTAACACAAAAATTTCCTTGAGTTAGGGATAAAATTGAAATCAGATTGTAGAGTTTGAAAGATAAAATATAGAGTACAGAGAGATGGTTAAATTTGGATAATGGGTTACAGTTAAATGTCAGACAGGGTTGTCCCACTATTGGCTTCAGCTGAGCAAAGCGGGAATGGTAAACTTAGTTCACCCAAGATTGACCACCATATTTCTCTGGCTCATGGGCTTGTGTCTGGCACTGGTCTTCAGGAAATGTTTGCCAATTGCTCCCAGTTTGGTTTCTTCATCAACTTTTACTTAAGGTTTCCATATTTGACCACATACTCACTTTAACATCCTCGAGACTAAGAAAGAACCTGTGGACAACTTTCAAAGCCTCTCACCAAGATGGTATGCCTTGGACACTGCCTGCTGGGACCCCCTCATGTCTATTGTGTCTAGCTGGCACTGGGAAAAACTTGTCTTGGCCTAAGAAGGAGTTGGAATCAACCTAGAGTGACAACTGAGACAGGGTCGGACTGTAAGAGGAAGAGAGGGAAAAAAATAACATGTTAGTTTAGAGTGTTTGTGTCTGAGGACTGGATTTGAAGGAACCATCTTGGGCACTCACGTGATGAAGTGGTTAGAGATTTCAACTCAATAGTTATCTCCATGGGAGAAAATGCCAGCAGGGATCTTAACAAGTGAGAACTGAAAGATAGGGAGTGACTTACTCTGAAAAGCTTGTCTTAATACGTAAAAGCTAATTTTGCTTTTAAAAAAAGTCATATGGGAGTGACCAATTACACGTGACCCACATTGTAGTCATTTTCTGGCAGTGTTTTGGGGCTTCACTTATTTCAGGGGACCTTTCCTCATTTTCTGTCTCATCAGATCATTTTGAAGCCATTTCTCACTGGCTCAGAGTCATTTGCAAAATAAATTATTTGCTCTTCCATTGCCTGGTTGTGAGGCTGTAGGAAAGCTGCTTAGCCTCATTGAGTCTCCTTGATTCATCTAGGAGTGGGGAGAATATTAATTACCTCTTGGAATTCCCATGATAAAGAAATAGAATGATACTAGATAAAATATGTACATTTTAAATTTGCCTTTTGCATTAGGTTTTCACTTTCTATTCAGGGAAACAGGAAAGTGCTGAGCTAGAAAGACCATTTTGTTCCTCTTTGTCCCTTACTTTTAACTTTTAGAGGCAAACATTCCACATTTCCCCCAGTAGCATGTTTCAGTATCTTATATCATGGACAGCCACACATGTTAAGCTATTTGGTGGAACCAAGAGATGCAGTTCTGCTCCACGAGCATTTACCTCGAATCAGGGAGAAGACTGAGATGGGCAGGGAGGATGCACTTCTTATGTGACACGAGAGAACAGTAAAGATCAGGAGGGACACTACTGTGGAAGGAGAAAAGCCCAGAGCACAGAGAATGAAGTGTGAGGGTCACAAGTGCCATGAATCCCAAACCAGCAGCATCGCTGGGTTTTCACGTGCCTGGGACCTAGCCCTAGCTCTGCGTCTAAATCATCCAAGATGCCCAGCTGAGGCCACCCTTGCACTGTTTCTGTTCTTACTACCTTGTCTTCCCTCCCACAGTGTTGTTCAAGGATGGTGTGTTGGCTCTCTAGCACAGGAATTGCCATTTCCTGCTTCTGTCATTTTCCACTTGCAATGCTCTCCTTCACACACAAGGGACCCCACCCTAACAGTGCTTAAAACATTGTTTTTGGCACCTTCCAGGCCAAGCTATGAAGAAAGGGCTGACTGTCTTGGTAAACTGTTAAATTGGACCTATCATGTATTGCTGAAGACACCACGGAAGAACCAGAGCCTACAGAGCAGAGTGCTGGCCCAGAAGTGGAACGGAGGTCCGAAGAAGGAGTCTGTTTCCATAACTACCAACTCTTTCACTGCTGGAGCCCTGGGGAGTCTACTGTTTATGAGCAAGAGCAGCAGAGTAACCCCCTCTTGTGTGCTGTGCTGTGGGGAAGCATGCAAAATATGTTGGGAGCCTCAAGGGTGCTTTGGGAAAAGATGGTCTGCCAGAGGGTTGAGTCTTTCAGGAAAGGGACATCTGCCAGTAAGAAGGAACTAAGTTCTGCACAGATATAAAAATAATTGAAACTATCCAGAGCCTTGCCATGTGCTTTCCGTGTGTTAGTCCTTGAATGCTAACAACAGCTGTAGGAGACAGGTACCATCACTGTCCCATTTCACATTTGAGGACATTGAGGCAGAGAGACAAAGTAATTTGCCCAAAGCCGTCCACTGTATAAGGGAGACCCAGGATTCTAATTCAAATTCAAACTCTACACCAATAGGCCAGAAGTGGTTTTTACATTTTTAGTTGATTGACAACAATTGAGAGAATATTATTTCATGACATGAAAATTACACAAAATTCACTTTTAAGTGTTTACAAGTAAAGTTTTATCAGAACACAGCTACACTTGTTCGATTATGTACTGCCCATGGCTGCCTTTGCACTGCAGTTGCAGAGCCAAGCAGCCATGACAGAGACCACAAGCCTAAAATATTATCTGTCCCTGTCAAGGGAAAGTTTACCAAACTCTGCTCCAAACCAGTGGTTCTCCAGTGTTGGCATGCATCAGAGTCTCCTAGAGAGCTTCTGAAGATCCTGATTGCAGGATCAGTGTTACTGCTTCAGTAGGTTTGGTCAGGGCTGGAGAATTTGCATTTCTAGGAGAATTTTCCAGGGGCAGCTGATGCTGCTGGTCTGGGGACCAGATTGAGAGCCACTGCTCTAAACCACCATGCTATGCTTCTTGCACAGGGTTACTGGATGGGATGAAAGAGAAGTCTGGAACTCCTTAGTGTGGCCCAGTATAGAGCCACCTATTGAGAAAGTGCCCCCACTGACCTTTTCCTGGTTTGGCGGTTGTGGCTTGCAGACCAAGCTTATCAGGGATGGGAGATGAGACCTGTCTTCAGAGTGAACCACTGCTCATGCTCCATGTAACTACAAAGGGGCCATGATTAAGGGGTACAGAGTAGAGGCATTCCATACTCAAAGATGCTAAATGGTGCAACCTGATCTTTTTATTTTTATTTTTTGCAACTTATTTTATTTTTTTATATAGTTTATTACCAAGTTGGTTTCCATATAACAGCCAGGGGAGAGGGAGCGAGGCAAATGATGAGAGAATTTTGAATGCTGAGCACAAACTGAGGGCTGAAGAGGGATGGGGGGAGGGGAACGGGGATGATGGTCTTTCTTTTTAGTAAGTGTTAAACCCCAGGAGAATAACAGCATAGGTGAGTTTGCTGCCTATAGCAATGCTATTCCAGCTGTCCTGCCAATTACTGAGGTTTAGATAGGACACCAAATCAGCTGCTGGGGCCATTTACCCCCCTTTACATATTCACACAAGCCTTGGCAATCACTGTTCACTGTCATAAGTTAGTTATTCACATCATTTGTTATGATCTTGAGGAATCCAACTGGCAGGACTAGAACTTCTGGAGGATGGCCCAGTGTCACAGTTTGGCATCCCTGAAGCAGACCTTGAAATTAGCATGCAGAAAGTTTATCTGGGTGTCCTCTCAAGAGTAACCTTTTTGGGGGCGCCTGGGTGGCTCATTTGGTTGAATGTCCGACTTCAGCTCAGATCATGATCTCACAGTTCGTGGGTTGGAGCCCCACATCGGACTCTGTGCTGACAGGTCAGAGCCTGGACACTGCTTCAGCTTTTGTGTGTGTGTGTGTGTGTGTGTGTGTGTGTGTGTGTCTGCCCCTCCCCTGCTCACATTCTATCTCTGTTTCTCTCTCTTTAAAAAAAAACATTAAATTTTTAAAAAGAGAGTAACCCCTTTGTGGGAAGGAGAGGATGGCGTGGATGGAGAGGGAAACTGGGCTGTTGCATTATTAGAAGTTCCAGCGTGCCCCTCAATGACTGAGGCTAGGATGGCTCTTGCAGGTGGTACTGAGCAGAGGTGAGGCTCGTCCTTTATACCCTTGTTCCTTTGCCATCACCATTGGCCATCAATGCAGGCTGCACCTTGCATCCCTTATACATTTGTGTTCTGTGAAAGTTCATGGTCATGTGGCTCCCTCACAGTTCTTCAGGTTTGTACTGAGGTTCCGTGGCAATGTGTAAGGGGTATGTTTGGCACAGAGTGTTGCCTGAATAGGGATTAAATATGAATTCTCTCTTTAGACAGCCTTTCTGTAGTAGACACCTCAGGGGAGAATCACCTTGCCATCACTGAGATTGCTCTGTGTGATGGGAGGTGAGGACCTTGGGTCCCTCAGAGGTTCTTCAACAAGGAGATCTGAGTGTCAGGGAGTATCTCTGTGTTAGGAGGGTGTTAAAGGGAAATCTACCCCACCCCTTCTATGCTGGCCAGTATGGAGAAAGGGGATGCCCGATCTCTGTGAGTTGCTATAGTTAGAGCTGGTCTGGGGTGGCAGGTATTCTGGAAAGCACCTGTCTACATGAATTGAAAGAATATATCACTAAGAGCTGCAACTATGGGGCTCAAATATAGAATACTTTTGAGCAAGTAACACTTAGGAAGGGGGCTATTCTCCCTTGAAGAGGGATTCTCACCTCATGGTGGAATCAGGCTGTGCGAGACCAAGCTTTAACCACCATGTGGCAGTGGAAGCAACTGAAGTGTGATTTCTTGATTTTCTCTCCAGCAGCTGTTGCAAGAGGAGTCCTCTTGTCTTGCCTCCATGTCAGACCCAGGTGGTTTTTGGAGTTTATGGGTATTTCCAGGAAGGGGGCTTTTAAGAGAGCAATACTAAAATTTCATGTTTTGTTTTACTATGTGAGAAAATCAGAGAGACTTGATAGAATATGTGCTTTAGTTTGTGGGTCATGTCAATTTACGCAGGTCTGACATACTGATAGGACCATCATGGTTGTTGTTTTTTTCTGGTTTCTCAAATGTCATAATCAGAGCAATGCCTCCAGAAGCACTTAATTCACAGACTCCACACCCACATGTGTTACAGAGTCTTTATTTATCTGTGGGAAAAACAATTACGAGGTAAATATTCATAAAATTAAATTAATAGATTTCAAGTATTATTTTTTATCCCCAAAACATATCATTATATCTTTTCATACTTTCTTAGTGTAGAGTTTTTCTTTGCCTTATGAAGTGTTCATTATGGTAGATGGTGGGGTTTAAAAAAATGTTTTTACTTGGACAAATAAGGATTTGGCAGTCATATATCAATCTCTCAAAATATTTCTAAATTTTACTTATCTATGAAATCTAAGGATCATATGATCTTTTTATCTCCAAATGTAACCCAAGTTAAAATTTATAAAGCACAGTATAGTTTATATAACATTTCTGTATCTAATGTTTTTAAAGCATTAAGTTAAAAGGGCAGAACTTAATGACAACCATATAATAATTTGATGCTTTTTCACTATTGCCCTTGCAAACCTGCTATGTTGGCTTCTCCTTTACCCCAGAGAAAATCTGGGATAAATCCTGTGATTTTTCTAATCACATTGTGTTACAAAAATTCTCCTTTGGTCATTCTAGTCAAACCGTTTAATTTTATTAATTAAAAGATTTACTTTAATGCAAAAATAATAATGCCAACCTTCTGCTATGGGAAAAGAAAATGCGGCAGGACTTTCAAAGCTCTGTCCAAATAAATTCTCTCTTCTGTTTTCTTCAGTGCTAACCATTTTATTCCCTGGAGAAGGTGTTGGGTTGAAATTTGCAAAGCTGTTCTCGGCCACTTCCCTTGCAGGTCCTGCCCAGGTGTCTCGGGACCTTGCCTGGAATGTGGACACGGTGGTCACTGTAGCTTTGTCCTCATCCTCTTGTTCTTCTGCTGCTCTTCTTTTTTAATTTTTTTTAAAATTTTTTTAATGTTTTATTTATTTTTGATACAGAGAGAGACAGAGCATGAGAGGGGGAGGGGCAGAGAGAGAAGGAGACACAGAACCAGAAGCAGGCTCCAGGCTCTGAGCTAGCTGTCAGCACAGAGCCTGACGCGGGGCTCGAACCCACGAACGCAAGATCTGACCTGAGCCAAAGTCGGAGGCTTAACCGACTGAGCCACCCAGGCGCCCCTCTTTTTTAATTTTTAAATGTTTATTTATTTTTTGAGAGAGAGACAGACAGAGTGTGAGTGGGGAAGGGTCAGAGAGAGAGGGAGACACAGATCCAAAGCAGGCTCCAGGCTCTGAGTTATCTGCACAGACCCAATGTACAGCTCGAACCCACAAACTGTAAGATAATGACCCAAGCCGAAGTTAGACACTTAACCAACTTGCCACCTAGGCGCCCCTCTGCTGCTCTCTTCAGGATTTCTGAGGTGACATGTGTGCTACATTTCTTCTGGGTCACTTTTTCTTCTTCATCTGTCAGTTGAGGACACTGGGGTGAGCAAAGTGTCACTAAAGTCCTTGTCTGAATCCACAGCATCACAGGGCCACTGCATGTAAGGTGATAATAGACCTTAGAAGTCTGAGGCTAATTCCTTCATTTTACAATGGCTAAACAGAAATCCACAGAATGTAAGTGAGATGATGAGAGCCAAGAATCTCTTCTCAAATGACCACAGAAAGAAGCTTTTATAATACACACATAGATACAAACCCAGACTGAGAGGGGCCTAAGGTCTCAGCAACTTGAAAGTCCTCTTTCAAAATGAATAAAAACAAAATTAAATGGAAAATGTTATCAGTTAGAAAGAAAATAAATCACAATGGTTTAAAATTTTCAAAACTTGCTAAATAACACAAACAGCATAAAATCCAGGAAGATGTCTTTATTACTTTAAATGTCCAACCCACTTCTATCATTCTTATTTCCTTATAATTTTGGTTAGATAACTACCATTTCTTATGACATCAATTTTGTAATATCATTTCTATAGAGGGACCAGTGGTATATTTCAGGTTATTTTCTAGCACAAGTGATAAAAATTTGTGTCTTATGGATAGTTTAGAAATTTTTCTTTCAGTTTTGTAGCTTATTATTGATATCATCATATAAATTTTAGGGGTGTTGAATTTTGAATAACTTTTATCAACTTTCATTCATATGTGAGCTATAAGATCTGACAAACCTTATAGTCAGCTGGCTTCTGACTCCATATTTTTCAAATCTTGTTTCTTTTCCCTCCCCATGTATTTCAGTGCCAGGCACTGGAGGACATGTCTGATTGTCAGCTGACTTCTGACCCAGTGCCTTCAGGTCACCACACTGGGTCCTGAGCCACGTCCAGATTAGGATGCGGCAACAACCTAAATGTTCCTTGGAGTAACGAATCACAAACCTCTTAAACACTAGATCCAAACTAAGTGTACCCCTACTCTCCCCTCGCTTTGATTTAGGGCCTCAAAGGGCTGTGTTATGGACACACACACACACATACACACACAAACTGTGGCAGTTCTGCCTTCCAGGACTGTCCTTTGACCCCAGGAGGCAGTCAGTGCCATCATTCAGACTCTCAGCTGTTCCCACAGGAACATGCAAGTGCCTTCAGGGTAAAGCACCTGAGTCACAAATTATTTCTACAAATAATTTTGGGTTACTGTATCTAGCATACAATAGAAAATAACCAGGCTTCTTAGGAGACAAGACAACATATACAAACATTTGCTGAAGAAACTAACAATAACAACAGAACCCCAGAAACTCCAGATAGTAGAATTACAAATTTTAATAGAAATGGAAAACTAATTTAAATGGAAATAGAAAGGTAAAAATTAGATAGGAAATTTAATAGAAATACAACTTTGCCATACCTATTCTTAATATGTTCAAGGAGGTGAGAGACAATATTAAGAATTTTGGCAGAATACAGATCATGCCACAAAAATCAAAAGCAAATTCCAAAATTGAAAAATTCAATCACTAAAATAAGGAACTCATGAATGGAATTAATAGTAGATTTGTCACAGCCAAGAAGAGATTTAGTTAACTGGAAGTTAGATCAGAAGAAAATATTCAGAGTAAAACATGGTGAAACACAGAACGCAAAAATATAAAAGTGTTGGTAAGAGACAGAGGATAGAGTAATCATGTATAACATTAGCAGAAGAAGAAAGAGAACATGCAAAAGAAATTTTGGAAGTAATATGACTGAAATCTTTCCAGACATATTACAAATGTAAAAACTCTGGAACATACCCCAGACCTTATAGAATCTAGGAGAATAATATGTATTCCTTATAAGCATCAAATACACCTGTAACAGACTTTCCCTCTGTTTTAGCTTTTACCCTCTTTGATGACTTCTTCAAAAGAGTTTTTTAGTACCTGAGAGAATTGAAAGTTTCTTTGAGCATGGTTGATTAAATTTTATTTTTTTGTGGGGTGCCTGGATGGCTCAGTCAGTTAAGCATCCTACTTCAGCTCAGGTCATGATCTCACAGCTCATGAATTAGAGCCCCACATTAGGCTCTGTGCTGACAGTTCAGAGTCTGGAACCTGCTTTGGATTCTGTGTCCTCTCTCTCTGCCCCTCTCATGCTTGTGTGCTCTCATTCTCTCTCTGTCTCTCTTTCTCAAAAATAAATAAACATTAAAAATTTTTTAATTTAATTTTTGTTATTGAAGATTTAGAAAAATTTCTTTTAATTTTCCACTCACTGTTGGTCATATTCAGTAAAGTTTAGGATTTTTGTCAACATTTATTATATATGAATTGTAAGATTTCAGAGCATTTCAGACTTCCTTCTACACTGACTAATCATACCTTTGAAATTTATGATATACATTCACTAGTTTCATCAATAGCCAGTGATAGCAACCTGTGAGTTTTATGCTCTCTTCATCAATATAACTATTTTTTTTCAAATCAGTAAGACATTTAAATCTTATCCCAATATGTAACATGTATTCTTATATCTTCATTGATCAGAGTTTCCTATAATTCAATCTTATTCATAAATTTTATTCAGAATCTACCTCTTCCTTTTGATAATTACTGTTTTTTGAATGATCTGAACTTTATTTATTAAAATACTGGAATAATTCTTATTGATTCCACTGCATGTCTTTATCACTTTTGTTTATATTCTGTTGAATTTAATGTAAATTTTTCTTAGTTCTTTAATAAATTTAAACTCTCCAAAAGAGAATACCTTCATATAATCCAATGAAGTTCTATAGTTCTCATTTATTTTATTAAAATGTTTCATCTTTCAAATGCAAAAAGAAATGCATTCAAATCTTATCAAATATTCCACTCCCACCAAAAAAAAAAAAAAAGCATAGTGAATTTTTGTTTTGGTAGAGGTATTTGTGATTCTATGCATATAATTGTAGATGATGATGATTGGAGGAATTTTTCCACGGGGTAGCTTCTATTTCTATACATACGGAAATGTGTTTTTTCTCCATTACCCACAGCCAGATGCTGTAGGTTGTATTTTTATTTCCTGCCCTGCACCTTCAACTCTTGATGCTGAGTGAGCAGACAGTGTGCAACAGGGATATTCTTTGAAGCCATACTACATCGGGATAATAAACAATAACAGTATGTATGAGTGCCTAGAAATCACATAAATTTATCTCATTAAATCCAAACTAATTATATCCCCAACCCAACTAGCCTTTAACTGGATGACAAGTGGCTGCATTTGCTCCAATTCACCTTATGGAGGGGAAAGTGTGATGTATAGTAAATAAGAATGAAAAAGACATTAATTAATTGTGGTTGAAGTATCTTCCTCTTGTAAATTTTATTACATATGAACATGTAAACACATTGTTAGGGGCCCACTCAAGGAACATGAGCATTTGGATGCCTTCCTGAGGTGTCCACGCAAGCCTTTGGAAGGGGCCCATGCAATGAAGGGTTATGAAGTTTGAGCTTTGTTAGTTTTACAGTAAATATGCTTTGGCATCTATGTATTCACTCACTTTTTTAAATTAATAAAAATAATTCTACTATGTGCCAGATATTGGGAAGTACTAAGAGAAATATAATGCTGTGAGTGAGTAATGCCTATTCTTTTTTTTTTTTTTTTTGCTCCTCTCCCTTCCCCACTTTGCAAAAGGCATACTTCTTACTCAGACGGTTATGACGCATTGCTCAAGGATATAAAATTCATCACGGGCAATGAAGAAATAGTTCAAAATATTTGTATTGAGAATGTGAACGACATTTATGATGGTAGCAAATCAGATTATTGCTAATCTTTTGCTTTCAATGAAGTCTAAGGAAGGCCTAATTATTAGTTGATAGATCATTAAAAAGAATTTTGATTATTGATCATTATGACATAGAACTCAGAAGAAATTCAAGGAATTGAATGCCCTTGCTTCAACAAAGCCTTCATGAGAAGGTGGGTATGGCAGTGGAGGTATTTGGAGACCATCTCAGAATCATCCAGTTGTCATCCTCCATTACTGTTTGGGGTTAAATGCAAACCCAGGCGACATTTTTCAGCATTGATCAGAAGATCCATCCACTATCTCCCTGAGTCACTATTTAATGTCCCTATAATCATGATGTCTGAAGATGGTTCTTTCTGATAGCCTCTTACCAGGAAATTTTTCTGAACATAAATGGTCCAAATTGTATCTCTTATTCTGTTTTCTTCTCTTTTGAAATGTCTACTCTTTTTTGAGTGAAACACATCCTTAATAACCATCTTTATCCCATCCCCCTTGGTGCCAACCCTAACCACTCAGAAAAAAGACAACAAACTCATAATTTTCAAAAATCAGACTCAGAGGAGTACTTGGTTTTGTCTGGAGCCAATTGATTGTATCCACAAAGTAACCAGAAAATTCCTCACTGTATGTCAACTCCAAAGCTAGGCAGAGGAAGGAAAACTCAGCCATGCTGATGTACAGTAACTTTGACTCCAGAAGATTAGATTCATCACAGTTATGATTTCTGTAGCACAAGTGTTATTAGATAAGCAGCTCTTCTGATCTGATATGGCTGGGCTGAGATGGATGAAGGAATGGATGACAATAGATCCTTTTTTCTGGGAGTGGGTTTTCATGTGGAGTTGGGAGAGGGCAGAAGGCCCTTGGGGATTGGCGGGAAATATTTGTGCCAAATAAATGTGTGCCCATGGGAGGTAAAAAGACAGAAACAGAAAGGAAAGAAGAGTGGAGAGGGGAATTTGAGGGTGGTCACAGAGCAGAATTCCCTGGGACCCAGACCACAGCCCAGATGTCTGGAAAGTTTTCATGCCTTCTCCTTGGGTTGGGAGAATATATAACATATATGGTGTGTATTTGTCAGTGTAATACCTGCCCGAGGGCACATGCTCCTAATCTCATTACACATGGGGTTGCCTCATCTCCCCAGGCTACAGTTTGAGTCTGTGTGAGCTCAAGGTCCAGCCCCTTAACACATTCCCCCAACTTTGAATCTTTTCACCTACTTCCCACCAAGTACTAGAGACTTCCAGGTGTTAATTGAAATGGCTGTGTAGGCACCAAGTTCAGGTGGAGCATGCTGATTTTAATCTGGTTGGCTAAAAACTTGTTGGCAATTTCTTTCTTAACTCTCTAATGCCAATGGAAAACAAGCCCAGTGCCAAACCCCATTCAATAAAGGAACACTAATGAACTTCCAGCAATCATGCCGTTTATGTCAGATGTTAGTTGGAGCCAAAGTTTGTTAGCTTTGATTTCTAGCCAGTTTTCATATATAACACATACACACAGGCACACACATATTTGGCATCATTTTCACTTTTCTGCTACCCCTCTATTCATGAACCCACCTTTTTGCCAGCCATCTAGAGATCTTTTTACCTAGTCTTAGAAAAGGTGAAGGTCTTAGTATATATCCTCAGTCTTCTGGTAACAGAAAAAGCAACCTCTAATGTTCAAAACAAAGCTACAGTTATTATGAAGTTTTAATAACAAAAATCTGCATATTAATGAATACAGGGTAGCATATCCATGTGAAGAGGGTGTCTGCTCACGCTGGCCAGTGGCATACTGTATATGTTTAACAACCTGTTCTCCAGGATTAAAACGCTCTGGTCTATAGCATTTGTCTACATCGGCAGTATAAGTATTCCCTTCATGACTGATTTCAACCTATCAACATAAAGGTACTCAGCATAGAGTCGTGAAGAGATGCTGTCTCAAAGCTTGGTGTCTCTAGGTCTACTATGACTCTAAGTGCCAATAAACTAGACAAAAGAGTAACAAAGTTTATGAAGCAATTGGAATCAGATTTGGGGGCAGGGTGTGGAGGATCTGAAATTGATTTTTCACATTCAGATTTCTCCCAAATTATTTTTGGCAATGTAAGAGAATGGTCTGGTAGCATCAGAAACACACAAGAATGATGAGTCTCCTGATCAAGTGTCTTCTCACGTGACATACTTAAGTAAAAAGATAAATGGAAAGGGGCCAAACTGTGCCATCTATGGATATATAAATCTCCAGAAGTGGTTTACCTATTTAGAACTTGTGATTCAAGATTCTTTACACACTAGTACAGTGGTTTTGTGAAATTTTATAATTTGGAAAAGACCTCATAGATGATCTAATCTAGTTGTTTTCAGCTCTATCAGACCCAAGAATCTCCTTTTCCTCAATTCTAATGTGAGTATAATAAAAATATACTAGATGATACATATTTTGAATGCATAGTTTGATCAGTTTTGTATATGTATAGCTGTGAAACCATTACCACCACCATTTTCTTTTAAAAGTAAATTATTCTACGGGCTCCTGGGTGGCTCAGTCAGTTAAGCATACAATTTCAGCTTAGGTCATGATCTCACAGTTCACGGGTTCAAACTCCACTTGGGCTCTGTGCTGACAGCTTAGAGCCTGAAGCTCTCTCTCTCTCTCTCACCCTCCCCCACCCATGCTCTGTCTTTCTCTGTCTCTCAAAAATAAGTAAAAATGTTAAAAATTTTTTAAAAATTAAAAGTAAATTATTTTTTATAACACCCCATGAAAGAAACTCATAGATAAATATAACCTACCTATAAACATCATTTTAATGTTTATTTTTGAGAGAGAGAAAGGACGAGTTGGGGGGGGGGCAGAGAGATGGGGTAGGGACAGAGGATCCAAAGTGGGCTCTGTGCTGACAGCAGTGAGCTCAATGAGGGGCCTGAACTCAGGAATCGTAAGATCACAACCTGACCTTAACCAACTGAGGCACCCAGAAGCCCCAAACATATTTTTAAAATATGTGCTCTGGTACTTCTGCATCAGGAAACATAGTGAGGAATTCATATGGGTGTATTTATATAGAAAATCATTAGGAATGTAAACAAAAACAAGTGTCACACAATGAGCAGTTTTGTGGTCTATGAGATGATTTTCCAAAATAGCATACAAGTATATTTACAGATCCAAATAGTAAAAGAAAAATAAGTCCCCAAATTTATATAATAGCTGCATATTAAGACTGTGCGGAAATACTTTGTGTTTGTACACAGGCTGGGGTGAGAATCTAGGCATATATAATGTGATCATGGAGGTACAACAGGAATTTCTTCAGTCTTGTGGAATGTGAGATGATGACTCCGTGGACCCGCCCTATGTACTGCAGGACACCTAACACCCCTGCTCCTGCCCAGTGAATGCTCAGAGTGCTCTCCTCCAATTATTTTGATAATCCCAGATGTTCCCACTACTCCCACCAATAGCACTGCTATCATCTAATACGTTGCATAAACAATTCTTATGCTCTGGGTGGATTAGTCAAGTGGCTTTCAATCATAAATAACATAAAGCCCCGTCCACACACACAAACTGGCTTAGATAACCCAATAACTTGTTATTTCACAGAACAGCAGCTCAATGATGTCACAGGGGACCCAAGTTCTTGCTCCTGCCTATCCATCCATCCTCTGGCCAGCTGCAGATGGCTGCATAGTCCAGGCACCTGTGTAGATGGAGGTACAACCTGAGGAGAAGGAAATGACTCAGTGATGACTCCTCTGCAGACTTTCCTCCTCTACCAATCCCTCTGGTGGGTGGGTGGGTGGAGCTATTGCAACTGGTTAAGATAGGTCGGGATGTACCCTAGGGCAGGAGATGAAGACACTGTGGGAGGGACAGATGCCGGAATAAAATGGGGAAGGAAAAAAGGGATTTCAGATGGATGTACATTAGGCAATCAACAGTGTGTAGCATAGTGAGAGTTTAGTAGAGTGTGGACTGATTGCTCATGGGGTCAGAATAGAAAATGGAGGCAAATAAGAGTGCAGAGGCTAGAATCTTGAGATTTCTGTAGGGTTTTTTTTGAAAATTTATTTTATTTTATTTTTTTTACTTTATAAAGTTTCACATTTTTTAACATATGCAATTATTTTCCATCATTTACAATACAGTAGTTACAATGACACTCCAAACAGAACAACAAAGTAAAAAATCAAAACACCAACTTCTGTTTCATGTAATTAGACTTATACAGAAA
>NC_043706.1:25525273-25540478 GCF_006229205.1 Suricata suricatta | reverse complement strand
TAACCAAGGATGTAAAAGACCTATATGATGAAAACTATAAGAAACTTATGAAAGAGATTGAAGAAGACACCAAGAAATGGAAAAACATTCACTGCTCATGGATTGGAAGAATAAACATTGTGAAAATGTCATTACTACCCAAAGCAATCTACACACTCAATGCAATCCCCATCAAAATTGCACCAACATTCTTCTCAAAGCTAGAACAAACTATCCTCAAATTCGTATGGAACCACAGAAGACCCCGAGTAGCCAAAGTTATATTGAAGAGGAAAACTGAAACAGGAGGCATCACAATCCCAGACTTTAGCCTCTACTACAAAGCTGTCATCATCAAGACAGTATGGTATTGGCACAAAAACAGACACATAGACCAATGGAATAGAATAGAGAACTGAGAACTGGGTTGTTTTTTTTTTTAATGTACAACAGAAGAGGCCAGAGCAAAAGAATGAAATCATGGCTCTGATGGCCCTGATATTTTGTCACCCTTGCTTCCCCAGTGATCAGATGAGATGCTGGTATCTCAGGTCGTGTTTTCTGTGTGCCTCCTCCTGGGCAAGGAGGTGAGCTGAATCTCATCTAGGCCTATCCAGTTCTATTTGTTCTGCTTAGCTCTTGCTAATTACAATAAGTAATTTTGGTATTTTAAGAACCAGATGAAGGTGGCTTTGTCCCTGTTTGGTCTTGCCATCTATCCATTTAGGCTACTATTGGTCCACAAGTTGCCAGCCATATGTCACCCTATATCCACCCTTCTCCACCTCATTTATCTCTCTTTCTCTTGATACCAGGATCTTTATAACTGTCACTGTGAAAGGTTGGGGAAAACTGTGACATTAAGAACTGACTACAGAATTCCCCTTTTTGAGAGAACTGAACTTGCTTTGGGAAATATTGAAATGTGCATATTTTGTTCATGGAGATGAGGGTCTGGCTGATACAGCCAAGAAATGACAAAGAGTTGGTGGAACTTCATGGGATTGGAAAGGAAGAGGAATGTTGTGGGTGCAGAGCAACAACAACAACAAGAAGAATACACAATGACAAGATGAGGAGATGTTGAAAGAGAGTGTTTCCACTGGGATAGGAGACCAGAGACAATAGGGGGAAAGTCAGTCAATGAGAAGTTCACTGGAGTAGGTATATGGAAGAGGGATGCCTAACCCTTCATTTGAAATCATTTGCTGTGTGCTGTGTTGTGTTCACCCCATTCCCCTATTCTTTAATTATGAGTAAAACTTTCCTATATACCCCTTGACTTGTGTGAGTGGTGTTGGGTGAAATCACAGGTGAAACCTGTGGCCAGGTTTGGGTTCCCTTTGGGTAGAGAGAAGGAAGCAGTCACTGGAGGTGAGCTGTGAATGAGACAGAGAGTTCAGCAAGACAAGAAATTGTAACAAGAAGTGATCATGGGATTGTTACCCCCATGGAGTTTGCAGAAATCTTGAGTAGGGCCTTAGACTTCCCACAGGATGTGGGAAGGAGGCCTAGCCAGTTCCATTTGAATCCTAGAGGACCTAGTTAGCTGACTGAAATTACACAATCTCCACCCATCACTTTTTTAGCCAAAAGTTGACACAAAGGATAAAGAAACCTACCAAACTTTACTATCGCTGTAGATACATACACTATAGTAGTAACAGGCTAGTATTTGTAATGCTGGAGACTGCCAGGTACCGGGAAGCATATGTTCTAGTTTCCCGGGATACTTCACATTGGACCAACTCCCTTACATACCTCTCACTATCTTTGTAATAAACACTGCTATTCTGTCTCCTTGTGCCTGGTGGGGCTGCCTTGGCCTTGGAAGTCCAGAAGCTTATCTAGAGGAAGAGACTTTTGAGTTGAGACTCAAATAATGAGTTGGTGTTAGTTGGGCAAAGAAAGGACGGGGTGGACTCTGGTTTTATGAATAATAAGCATTCCAAAAATTGCCTGGGCTCTGCCTGTGTCTACCTCTGCTATGACTAGAACAGAGTTAAGTGTCCTATAAAGTAGAATAATCTGCACAATGATGTCTATATCAGGTCTTACCACTTTCAGATCCTTACAGAGATTCATCTGCATGCAGGCACACACCTAGAAATGCATAAAGCATCTTTCTTCATCTTTCCAGGGGCTGGGAACTCTGATGGTCTGTGTGTGTGTGTGTGTGTGTGTGTGTGTGTGTGTGTGACACTTATCCTGCTTCCTTGCTATACATAGAATGAGGATAGAGTGGGGAGGATGAGTAGAAGGTTCTACAACAATTACGTGTGTGAGAGATTTTGAAACAGCTGTCTGAATAGAGACATGGATACAGGAGTGGTTAACATGTGCCCTGAAGCCCTGCCATCGATGCCAGACATCTGGGTCTGTCAAGTTCAAGCAATGTGGGCCACCTCACCTCTTTGTGACTTCTGTTTTCTTTTCCCAATGGTACCCATCTGGCTGTATCCATCACATAAAATGGTTGTGAGGATGAAATGAGTTAATGCACATGAAGTATGTTAGTTCAGTGCTCGGTATGTACCAATCGCTCACTAAAGATCAGTGATTGTTACTATTTTCCCTAAGGGAACTGCTTTCTCAAAACATCTCCTTCAGTTTTCCTTCTTGCAGAGGAGTGAGTGGCTGTAAGCCTCTGCCCCTGGATCAAAGAGCAAAGCCCTCCTCCTTCTACTTCTCCTTCTACTGTATATAGAACATGAAAGTTGGATGACTTCTTGTGTAAGAGGCTAAATCAAAAGTCGCCCAGGAAAGCTGAGGTGTCCCTGAGAAACTGCAGGTTAATAAAGCCTCCTCAGCACTTTTCAATGCATGTATCTGAGCAAACATTGAGTAAAGAGATGAAGATTTGGATTATAAACCTCATCTTTAGGGTTTTTTTCATCTTTCAAATAGGTATAATTTGCTCTTATTTGTGCAGTTCAAATGGGAATGCATAAATAGAATTGCCGGTGAATGTCCATTCCATTCCATAATTAGAAATAATGCTTACATTAACAGCATGCTTGATGCTATTCTGTTAGGAAGCAAGCATTTCTTCAAGAACTTCTTAAGCCACATGAAGGAAAAGTGGTTGATATAAATTCTTTGTGACTGCCAAGAATTTGGGGATGAGAGGTGGTTTATAAATGTGATATATGACCGTTGTTGTCTCTGATGATTGACAGTCTCAAGTGGCCACAATTCAAAGCAAGATAGTGAGATCTGGGCGTGCTATTAAGAGTTCCAGAGCCAAGGGAAAATGCACAGCATTGCCTTTCACTGGTGTGATTTTCTTTCCCAACGGCCCTGAGACAACTCCTGTTGGGGTGATTGAGAAGGGCACTTAAAGAAGGCAGCGCCTAGGTCGAGTTTCTCCATAAAACGTCCCTGGTGTAAAGTTAGCTGTACGTCTTTCAAACTAGCCACTCTGAGTGACTCTGTCATTAGGAAAGAATTTAGTGGCTTTACATTTAATATAAGCTAATGGTTTCTGGAGGATTTTGAGCAGCAAATAATAAGTTTAAGCAGTCTCCTGAGAAGTTTGAATGACGTACAAGTGCTAAAGCACCTGAGAGCAGTATGTCTAGCATCTCCAAGAGCAAAGCATTTATTATTTGGCTTAGTTACTCACATTTTTCTGGAAAACACTACTTCCATTCCATATTTCCTTATGTCTTTCATCTCTGTGGATGATTCTTTTTCTTATTTCAGTGTCCACTGTAGTTGCGTGAGTGTTTCTATATGTGGGAACAAGATAGAGATAAATCCATACACAGGCTGATTTTCATGGATGCATATATGGCAGAGAAAAACACTTGATATTAAATTAGACTACTGTGCTTCAGAATTTGGCAGAAATATCATAGTGGGAATATGAAAGATTTTCATTTAAATCTTTTTCTGATACTAAAATATTTTGAGTTCTACATCAATGGCATAAGGACAAGTCATAATCTGAGAAGTCAATGCAGTTTCCGTCCTCCCCTCCTTCCCTCCTTCATTTCTTCCTTTCTCTCTCCTCTCCCTCCCTTCTTTTCCCCCTCCTGCCCGTCCTACCCCTCTCTACTCCTTCCTCCTTGTGCTCCTCCTTCCCTCTCTCTCTTTCTTCCATAGTAAAATGCAAGTAATATAAAATTGACTATTCTAACCACTTTTAAGCATGCAGTTCAGTAGCATTAAATACATTTACATTGTTATGCAAATATTTTCAGGATTTTTTCATCTTCCCAAACTGAAACTTTGTACCCATTAAACAGCTTTCATTTTGATTGAAAAACAGATAACATCGAGACAACAGAATGTAATGACACATTGAAATGCACAGACACTGCTTTTGGGGGAATGCCATTCTGGGTCCTGTCTCCATGGAAGGTTAGCCATCACAGCAAGCAAGCAGGAAGTAATGGGATCTCAGACTAGTGACGCCCCCATCAGGAGGGCCTGCGCTCTCTATGTCCTCATTGATTCTGCATTTCCTGCATTGTTAAATATGAAGGAGAACAACTCAGTGTCCCTAATGGTGCCGGCAACTTCCTTTCCTTCCTTCAAGCTGACCCACTTCTCAACCCCTCTTGGGAGTACAGGAATATACCAACACAGTTCTCATTTATGGTTCAATGATGGTACTTAAAAACATCATCTAAAAATTTGGCTATTGCCAAGTTGCCCCCAGAGAAATTATCTGTGAGCAATGGGAAAAGTATTTGTCACTCTTAGCATGGTGAGTTTTCTCCAAAGTAAACAGCAGTGCCCTTCCAAAAATAACCAATCGGCCCATTGGGTCATACATACTTGCATTTGGTCAGGGCCTTAAGAGCCAGGATATAAGCCAGCTTCACTGTGGAAAGGGCATTTCATGGATGAGGCCTCTTGTTCTGCTGTCTGGAAAAGGCTTCCAGGAGAAAGGTTAGAACCTCCGAGAGAGAGTGACCTATTCCGTGGCAGGGATGACGCAAGGAGGACCATTGCCAGTGGCTTTGGCCCCAGCACTTCACCCTGCTGTAGGCCTGGGTGCTGGGTGGTTCGTGATAACAGCCCCCAGCTACTCTGGGTCAGCTTGCATTGCTGGGGGAGGAGGGTATGCAGCAAGGGTGTGTCATTTCTGTGGCGTTAAAAACATTTAGAAATTATTTGCTGAAACAGCTCTAATGTTTCATATTTTTATGATCTCGAATTGTCTTGGGAGTCTTTTAGGGTTAGTAAACTCTCTAAGGGCATTTAGCAGCACTATGTGCAGAAATTGTGGTTTGCTGTCTCAATGCTTGCTTACGCATCAGCAGTGCCCACCATGGGCTGCTGCCCTCCCCGGTGACCACCAGCATTGTGCAACAGCTCACTGAGGGGTGAGCACTCACACGGGTTAGAAAAGGCTTTGGAGAGAAAAGGAGGAGAAACAAGAAAGGCACTAGCTTTAATAGAAAGCCTGCTATATAGCAGCCTCTTTCCTCATTCGGTATGGTCTTAGGAGATTAGGTTACCGTAAGGAGAGTGAAGCTCTGAGAATTTCAATAACTTGTTTAAAGACACTGGGTTTATGAGTTTATCTATGTGCATATCTCCTTTTTAAAAATTTTTATTTTATTTTTTAAAATTTTAATGTTTTTTAAATTTATTTTCGAGAGAGAGAGAGGGCAGAGAAGGGTCAGAGAGAGAGGGAGATACAGAATCTGAAGCAGGCTCCAGGCTCTGAGCTGTCAGCACAGAGCCTAACGTGGGGCTTGAACCCACGAACCATGAAATCATGACCTAAGCCAAAGCCGGATGCTTAACTGACTGAGCCACCCAGGTGCCTTTATGTGCATATCTCCTAGATGCCACAGACTACATTCTTTCAATCACATGGTATTGCAAAAATAATTCAGGACTTCTGACCACGTCCATCTAGAAGAATGAGTATGTATTCATTGGAGTCTTCCAGAGAAACAGACCAAGAAGATATCTATCTATATCTATGTATATATGTATGTATGTATGTATGTATCTGTCTATTAATCTATCCATCAATCTACATATGTATCTATATCTATCTTCTATCTCCTATCTCCATTCTACCTATCTATCTATCTATCTATCTATCTATCTATCTATCTCCATTCTATCTATTTATCTATTTATACATCCATCCAACCAACTCTCTATCCAAAAGAGATTTATTATAAGAAATTGGTTCATGTGATTATGGAGCTGATAAGCCAAGCTATGCCATTGATAAGCTGGAGACCCAGGAGAGTTGGTGAGTAGTTCTAGTCCAAGACCAAAGGCCTGAGACCCAGGACAACTGGTGGTGCAAACTCTGGTCCAAGTCCTAGTATTGGCAGGAAAATACTAGAGTCCAAGCTTGAAGACAGTCAGACAGAGAGAGTGAATTTTTTCTTATTCATCCTTTTTGTTTTATCTAGGCTTTCAGTGGATTGGATTAAGTCCACTCACATTGGTAAGTGTGATCTGCTTACCTCAGTTTACTAATTCAAATGTTAATCTCAATCAGAAAAATTCTCATAGATATATCTGAAATAATGTTTAACAAAATATCTGGGCACCCTATGGCCCAGTCAAGTTGACACATAAGTCACAGAGTACTAGTTACAAAAGGATTTTAGATAAATCATTTCAAGAATAAATAGACATCATGGAAGTTATAGGAAAAGTTTTTTTTTTAGTTTTAGCAATAATAATATTTTACATTCATATAATAAATGATAGATTTTATGGGTAAAGTTAAAAGAGTTTGTGTATATATATATATATATATATATAGTTTTTAAAAACCATCACTTGAAACCAGTTGTTAATGTTCCCATTTTACAGATAAAGACACTGAGGTCCAAAGAGACTGAGTGGCTTCCATTAGGTTGTAAACAAAGAAAGAGGAAGAACTAGTGCTAAGGCCAGCTCTGACGATAGTTCCGCTCTTTCTGTAAAAATCATTCCTTTTGAGTAGATAATGTGTATTAAATTCAAATTGATCAAAAATATAGTTAAATTATCATTTTGTTTGTCTAAAAACCTTTTCTAAAGCTTTTTAAAAAATTTTAGGGGTTCTTGGGTGGCTTAGTTGGTTAAGCGTACAACTCTTGATCTTAGTTCAGGTCATGATCTCTCAGTTCATGAGATTGAGCCCAACATTGGGCTCTGTACTAATAGCATGGAGCCTGCTTGGGATTCTCTCTCGCCCACTCTCCCTGCCTCTCCCCTGCTTGTGCTTGCTCTCTCTCTCTCTCAAAATGAATAAATAAACTTTTAAAAAATTGTTTAAAGAATTTTAAATTATTACTTGATAAACTTAGATTACAAAAAGTCTAACTCTTCCAGAATAGTCTTTGTGAGTGTCAGATGCTCTGACCAATTTTTGGAATGTTAAATGTATCATATATAACACATAGGTAAGCTATTTTCCACCAGTTAGGCAAGCACATAGAAAACTATAATTTTATTGGAAAAGAACATTTCCAGGTTTTATGATATTCAGTAAATATGGTATACCTTTTAAGCATTTTCTCTTGTTCAACCTATACCAAGCACTCAAAAAGATAAGAGAAATTCTCTGGTTGGAGCACAGCTGAAGTTCTTGGGGGGCATAGTAGTAGGCTGTGGAAGAGACCAACATACTGACACTTTCACTGAGCTGAAGAGCCATAGCTGTCCCAGCCAGGGAGCAAGGCAATGATTCTACCATGTGAAACTCAGAGGCACATAGATTCCCCAGAGGAATCCCAACTACAAGATGAAGAGCCTGGAGGAGTTATAATGAAGTGTCAAGCCTGGAGGGGAGGGAAGGAGAGGGAGAACAGTGTTGAGAGTGATTGATAACAGTTAGAGGTATCCAGATGTTTTTATTACTTTAAATTTTGCTCCCAGCATTGTGTTTGCAAATAGATTAGTAATGCCAGTTATGCTTATGCTTGACCCTTAACATGTTATATAACTCATCATGTCTACCTCTGGCCTGGACCTCCCTCTGAGATCCAGGCCTGTGTATCCCACTGCCCGCTTGACATTTCCTCTGAGAAATCACAGAGCAGCTCAATTTTGACATGTCTAAAACCAAAGTCGAGTTTTCCCTTGAAAGTTTAGTGCCTGCCCAGCTCATTATCTTGATGAATGGCACCGCCAACTCCCCAGGGGGCAAATGAGCAACCCAGGAGTCATCTCTGGTTCTTTCCCCTCCTCACTCCACACCCATTGCATCCCTACCCCTTTCTCTAACTCTCCAGTCCAGGTCATCCAAGTCTTTTCCTTTGGATCACTGCAATAGTCTTTTCTATTCACATTCTCTGCTGCCCATTTTGGTTAAGCTCCCATCCTGCAGCCACAACAATCTTGTTAAAAATGAAACTTAAACCACATCACTGCCTTTCCCTTACCTTTAAGAGAACATAGTCTTCATGTGGTCTCCAAGACCCTGGCATGACTGCCATGACCTGTGTCTCCACACTCACCTCACACATACTTCTTTCCCTTGCAGTTTGTACCTCAGCCCTAGAGCTGTGGCAGACTCACCCCAGCCTCTGACCCGCTGGACACAGGCCCCCCGTTATATACATGCTGGTTTCTATACCTGGACAGTTATTTCCTTCTGGCTTTCCTTCTACCTAATTAACTCCCACCCCTCCTCCTTCATACCTCAGTCCAGTTACTGTTTCCTCCAGGAGTCCTTTCCTGATGTCCCCATTGGGTGAAGTCCTCTGTTGGAAGACCTCAGAGCTCCTTGAACTTCTTTTTTACAAAGGTAATTTAATTAACCTCTCCTTTTATAATTAGTAATTTAATACATATTTTTGTGATCATGAATGACCAACTTTGCCTCCCACATGGGCAGGAACAGGCTTGTAGTTTTGGATTGAAAGAATAAATAATAAGTGAAATCCTAACTGAGCAGAAAATTGTTAATGGCTTTTGTTGTGGCCACCATGCCTATTAACAATCTGGCTACTCAGTCCCTGAGTGTAACTCAGTCACTATTGCTCACTCTTTGCTCTAATTTAAGCAAGATAAGAAAGAGGAAAATTGTTGTGCTAAGAATGTCCTTGGGGGTATAAATCCAAGAAATCATACTAAAAAGTGACTCTAGCAAATGGATCTACAATACCATTAATAAAATTTGATTCTATACGAATTAATGCTGGAAGTATTTAGCCAGAATTCTTAATTTCTCCTTTTCCATTATTTTAAGAAAAGGACAGACAGAACGGCATTCTGCTATGATAATTTCCTAATTTTCTAGTGACTCATCCTCTTTCTTGCTTTTTCTATTATCCCATTGGTGTGTGCATAGGAGGGAGCTGTATCTGTACAACTAGATCTTAATTGAGACCTCTCTGAGATGAAAAATTCTCACAAATTTGAACAGTATCAAGTGTGAAGAGAACTTTGAAATATCTTGAAATCAGTGTACCTGGGTGGCTCAGTCAGTTAAGTGTCCGGCTTTGGCTCAAGTCATGATCTCATGGTTTGTGGGTTTGAGCCCCACATCGGGCTCTGTGCTGACAGCTGGCTCAGAGCCTGGAGCCTGCTTCAGATTCTGTATCTCCCTCTCACCCTGACCCTCCCCTGCTCATGCTGTCTCTCTCTGTCTCTCTCTGTGTCTCTCAAAAAAAAAAAGAAATATCTTGAAATATAAGGTCATTCAGTTCAGTGTATCCTGTCCATTTCAGATGGTTCTTCATAATTTCTATTGGTTTTCACCAAAACATTTTCACATTACACACCTGAAGTTCTGTGAAGAAATTTAGTAAGTTAAACTAATAGGGTCAGCAAATCTATCATTTTCCCAGCTTGCTAGAGGTGAAAGTTAATTTCTATCCAGGGGCATTTAGCAAAAGGAAGTTTGAGTTTTGGGTAAAGCTTCTTGATTTGTGAGTATTTGCTGGTATTTCATACCCTATCTGCATTAACATTCTTAAATTACACAAAATTTACAAAGGCAATGGAAACGAGAAGTGATCACACATCCACGGGGACTTTGGTGATATTGTAAATCAGCCACTCTGGCTCTGAGAAGTGGCCAGACCTTTTGGCCTTTGGATTTTCAGAACATAACTCAGTCTCAGCCCTGGGTTCATCGATGTGTCTTCTTCCCAGAAGAGCAAGAAGAACGTTCCTGAGAGTTTTTCAGATTACAGTTTATTAAAGTTCTTAAATCATCTCTAAAAAGGAAATATGACCTGAGTAAAACAAGTAATTTTTCAAAAAATGACCATCAGAACAAAGCCTGGTGCCTTAAACTAAACAATTAATTGTGAAGTAGGCTGAAGAAAGCCACTGCTCTACAATAATAAGTATAGTATACTTTAGAAACATGTCTATGTATTTTTCATATAATGCTCAACAACGTTAAGAAACCTGAGGCCAGCTTTCAACAGCTGAAGCAGAAGTTTCAACAATTTTCTTGTGAATTAGAATAATTCTGAATTAGCAGTTTGGTTTGACAGCCAATTTGGACAATTCGAACCTTAAATGGTGTCCTAGGTCTGATATATTTGCTTTGGCTGTCTAGATAATTCTAAGTCACTAGACAACCACTCGTGGAGAAATTGGGAAAATGCCCTTCTCCCATGTATGTCTTCTTTCTGGGTAAGTATTTAAATGTTAGATGAAAGAATTTGCCTTTCCTGTGATTGAAGGGATGACTTCAGAAGGTCTAACATTTTTCCTCTTCATTCTTGAAATCCAGACAGCAATAGGAATCTCCTGAGCCCTGGAAAGCCCCTAATGGCAATTGTGGGATAAAATGTTTTAATTGACAAAAAAGCCCCTTGGCTAAATTCTCGTCTTTGTAGAACTTGTCAAAAGTATTCAGTTTCAAGCCAAAAACCTGCCAGAATGAAGGGCAATCATTAATGACAGAAAGATTAGGAGAGCGGAGATCTGCTGGCTGCACAACAGCGCATAATGAGACAAAATGCGATGGAGTCAACTGAGGGCGATTGACCCATGGTCAGTGTTTAATAAGAGGGGCCCTCAATATCAGATGCCCACTACTTCACACTGGCATTTCTCACACACTAGCAGTGATTTGTCTTTGCGATAAGAAACTAAAAATATGATACTCCAAGTATATTTATAGCTCAATTTTGTTTTTTTAATCATGTATCTCTTGCTCCAGGCACAGGAGAAAATGGAAGAGCAAATGAAGCAAATGATACCCAAGTTATCTGCTGAGTAAACCCTACTGGGTACATTCTATATATTCCAGTGGCAAACACACATGTGTCTGTGCACACATGCACACACACATACACTTACTTATAGTAAGCCCTGCACAACTCATTGTAGATTTTCTGCAGGCTATGGATTATCTCCAAGAGAAGTTCTTGGTTTTCTGAGTTATACATAGGACTATAAATAGGCTATTTTTGTTCAGCTGATGCAAGGTTTAACCAAGGACAGAGTTAAGATAGACTTATGTGAATGGGCCTGAAGACACTCTGCCCAGACATTGGTAATTGCAGTTATCCTTTTGTTTTTTACTATTGAAGACAGTTGGGTGTAGCTTCTTGTTAGATAGACAGGTAGGGCCAATTTTCCCCTTTACTTTCACACAGCCATCCCCTCTATACTACAAAGTCAGAAGAGTAAGTTGGATGAAGAAACTGGATTTGAATCTACCAATCTTGAGATTGGCTATTAGTTCTAATTCCCTAGAAAAGAGGGTGGAATTTGGCTAAAGGGGTATTTTGAATGTTTATATATTCCTTTCAGCTATGAAATCTTTATGCCCATTAGTATCCCTCTACCCCCAACTCTCACCCAAGAACGGGATTTTTGTCTTAATATTCTCTACTTCAGAACCTCTGTTGGGCACACTTAAAGTAATAATGGAGTGGCAAATGCTGAGAGTCCAGGTGGAGGTGATTGATTCCCAGAAAGGAGAAGAGAACGGGATAGATGGGCAGAGAGAAAGTCAAGCTTCAGTTCAGATGGACTTGAAGGAGTCTTTCTGATGAGTTTGGAGAGATGTAGGAGAGAGGCTTTAGGAGAGGTTGACATGTGACTGAGACATTAAAAGAAAAAGAACAATTGGGAAAAGAAAAATACTCTCTGTAGTCTCTTATGTGTTTTTTTTTTCTCGGTAGCATTTTATTTTTACAAGATGCATGTTTAGCCAAAGTGTACATATACCTATCAAACAAGACCAAAGGGCCACACAGAAAGACAGCAGCCTCTTACCTCCTCCCTCCTAATCCCACAGTCCTGCACGCCAGAGTCAACCACAATCAACTCTTTTAGCTTTATTTTCTGTATTGACTTCAATTTGTCTTTTATGTGTTTTTATGTTTGTTTGCTTTTAATTAAGAGAATTTCATTTTGCATTTAAAAAGACTCCGACAAAATATATTTTAATGGCTTTATGATTAAAATCTTGGATGTCAGACAGCTTTTCTTTGCATTTAACACCTGCAGAGAATGGGTGGCAAAGTGTCCAGTTTATGTGGATGACATATGTGACTGAGGTCCTGAATGCAGGATGCTAAGCGTGAGAGCTGAGGGGAAAACTATGTCAAAGCCCCAAACCCCCAGATGTCTGCATCATGCTGCACTGAGCTTCTCACACGTGAGTGTCAGTGTGTCAGTTGTGCAAACATCACAGCGTCCCAGGCAGTCCCAGCCGAGCTACAAGAGTCAAGTCTCCGTTAATGGCAAGAATAATCAAGTCATAGGACGGCCATGTTCCCTTGTGCCTGTTTCAAACAGGTACATTCCTTGGAATAAAACGGTTTGTTTCAAATGTGTAGCCAAGGCAGGGCAAGAACATCAATAGTAGAAACTGCATTTTTTTTTATTAAAAAAAGAAAAGTCACTATTTTCAAAAACAAAAGAGAGCAAAATAATTCCCACGAAGTGAAACAGTGTTTGCCTGGTAATTTTCCATCTGTGCCATAGCAATTTTCACTAGCAATTTAAAAAATCCTGTCAGAAGCAGAAAACAGGTTTGGCCATGAAAGTAAACTCCCTTTCCTGCTAGTGATTGAATGTGACTTCCAGATTTATAAACTCATAGGCCACTCACATCGTGTTAGTTGTTGAAGTGGGGCAAGGTTTGGCTTTGAAAGATGTTTACAATATTTTTTAAGTTTTGTAATAAGCGAGTGTCCAGTGAAATTCGCCATGTGGATGTCAGGAGCAACACAGACAGTTTTCTGCTTGTGTTCTGCCTGCATTACCAGCTCAGTGTGGCTGCCTCACTTGAAGGTGGAAACTAAAACAGTATCAGAATGACAAGGAGATGCTGAACCCTAACACAATGAAAGGCCTTATCTAAAGTGTCTTACATACCAATGCTAAGTGGAATCATCCTTTTTAAAAATTTAAGAAATTTAAGTTTTACATATGCCATGGGCAGAAAGCCAGCTGTTTTTAGAAATAGAAGAATGGTACAGATCCATTCTCCTTTATGTTTTCATGTAGTGTGAATTCATTCTGTGAAAATTATTATATTAATTTCTTAAATGTTTATTTTATTTATTTTTGAGAGAGAGAGACAACAGGGAAGAGGCAGAGAAAAAGGGGGTAAGAAAATTTGAAGTGGGCTCCATGCTGGCACCAAAGACCCTGACATAGAGCTCAACTCATGAACCATGAGATCATGACCTGAGCCAAAATCTAATGCTTAGGTGACTGAGCCACCCAGCCTCCCCCAAATTATTATACCATTTAAACCTGGTCTGAGGACCTGGGATTGACAAGTAACAGCAGTGTGTGTATAATAACTCAGTTACCCTAGTTTACTATATCCTGGTGACTCTCAGCCCTAAATTCAACACTAACTCCCCAACACTATTACTGAGATGTCCCTGGGCTCAGTATCCCACAGTAGTTGCCCATGGATCCTTGGCATTTGAAAACCTGTATGGCTTTGCCTCTGAGGCAGAGCTGTCTCCTGGGAATGAAGGGCAGTTGTTAGAAGGTGGGATAAATAGTCACCTGGTGTCCTCATATGCATTCAAATACACAATTGGTGTAACAGTGGGGCTAGTTGTTTGCCAATAGTTTGTTCTTTCT
This sequence comes from Suricata suricatta, assembly GCF_006229205.1. Taxonomy (NCBI): domain Eukaryota; kingdom Metazoa; phylum Chordata; class Mammalia; order Carnivora; family Herpestidae; genus Suricata; species Suricata suricatta. Next base: position 25,526,504 of record NC_043706.1, on the reverse strand, counting down.
GCAACCCCTCCCAGGGTACTGTGTCATGCTCTTGGACAGCTGCTCTTTATTTGAAGCCTGTCCTGTTTCCTGAAATTTTTTTTTAACCAAATTGTATATAAAATTGTTAAGGATGGTAGAAGAGGAACAGTTAGACATGCTGATTTGCTTTTAAGTCCCCCATATGACTGGTTTTCATGAACCTCTTTGTTTTAGTTGTGTGGAATTCACATTTCTTTCTTCCTAAAATTTCAGCATTCATTGCTCAAGTTAATGTGAATAAAAGCAAAAGCATTTTGAGAGCTAATCTAAGATACCCTGAATATTAATTAGGCATGCATTTGACAGAATGTAATGGAAAACCTGAAGATGTTTTTTTAAAAATAAGGAGTTTATTTGAGTAACAAGATATCTTAGTGTAGCTTACACAGGGCTAATGTCCAGGCTTCATCTACTTTCTTGCTCTGCTATCCTTAGTGTGTAGGTTTTCATCTTCATGGCTACAAGATGGCCACCACATCTCTAGGCACTGTATTCCAGGCAGAAAGAAAGGTGTGGGATGAAGGAAAAAAGGCAAAAGTCTAAAAGGGGCAGTTATACTGAGGCTTTCCTCTTTAAAAAGTTTTCTGGGGTCACCTGGGTGGCTCAGTTGGTTAAGTGTCCAACTCTGGATCTCAGCTCAGGTCATGATCTCATAGTTCATAGAGCCAAGCCCCGAATCAGTTTTCACACTGACAGTGAGGAGCCTGCTTGGAATTCTCTCTCTCCCTCTCTCTCTCTGCCCCTCCTCTGTTCACACACACACACTCTCTTACTCTCTCAAAATAAATAAATAAACTTTAAAAAATAAAATAAAAAGCTTTATGGGACACTCTATCCTGACATCCACACACAACTTATAGCCTAGAAAATGGCTCTCATATCCATTCTTTGCTGCTTCTATTTATAGCTTCTATATTAGAAGGGGGACTGTGTGATTTTTGAGTAGATCTGTGAGGATTTTAACACTGTTTAAGATAATCCAGAGGGAAACCAGTTGCATCCCTATACACCAAAAATGAAGCAGCCGAAAGAGAAATCAAGAAACTGATCCCATTCACAATTGCACGAAAAACCATCAAATACCTAGGAGTAAACCTAACCAAGGATGTAAAAGACCTATATGATGAAAACTATAGAAAACTTATGAAAGAGATCGAAGAAGACACCAAGAAATGGAAAAACATTCCCTGTTCATGGATCGGAAGAATAA
>NC_043706.1:25502178-25525173 GCF_006229205.1 Suricata suricatta | reverse complement strand
ATGCAAAACTTGAGAGACTATTGAATACTGAAAATGAACTGAGGTCTGAAGGGGGAAGGGGGGAAAGAGGTGGTGGTGATGGAGGAGGGCACTTGTGGGGAAGAACACTGGGTGTTGTATGGAAACTAATTTGATAATAAACTACTTTTAAAAAAATGAATACTTATACACGGGTGACCATATGTCCAAAGTTGTCTGAGACAGTTTCAACCTATGCCTGGGTTTCTAGCCTAATTGCTTATAGTACTTCCTTTCACCTTTTCCCTAACTTGTTATTATGAGGAATCTCATGTTACTATGAAAAAGGTTGGCATGATCTTATGGGAATACCCATATACCCACCAGCTAGATCATACCATTAATAATGTTCTACACTTGTTTTATATTATATCTCCCCATCTATCCATCTGCATTTCAGAGTAATTTATAGGAATCAATTGCTTCTCCTTTACTACATCATTAACCAGAATTCTATATTTGTTTAAATGTACTTTTGAGGTAAAATAAACATAAAATAAAATGCACATCTAAGTGCTTATTTGCTGAATTTTGGCAAATAAATGTATAACCTGAACCCTGTGTCAAGATATAAACCACTATTTTCACCTTAAGGAACTTCCCTTTTCCCCCACCCCCTCTCAATTGATTTTCCTTCACCCAGACAACCACCATTCTGGGTTTTGGTTTTCAATGCAGACTCACACAGAAACGTGAGATCATACAGTAGATCATACTCTTTTGGATAAGGCCTTCAGATCAGTGAAAACTCGGTATGATATTCTTGAGAATCACCTAAGTCATCATGTGTTTTACTGATGGAGTTTATTTATTTCATTCTTTTTATAAGAACCAAGCAAGGATCTCAGTTGGGTCAAACTCACCTATTTTCAAGGGTGACTTTTAAAAAGTCTCTGTGGGGGCAGAGACCTTTAAAACTAACAAGCAATGCCACTTCCTCTTGATGCAAAGGATGTAAACTCCTAAGAAACAAAGATCTTTATTCCACAGAAAGGCATGTGGATTTGGGAACTTCTAAATGGCTCATTTTGAATTTAATGCCTAAGAGATATAAATTAGCAGCAGCAAAATATTATGGCCCTTTGAATGCTTCAGCCCATGAATTGTAAATTAAAGTTTGTTTAGCCATTTGGTGGGGCTTAACCATACTAGAAAGAGCTGTTAAATATTTTATGGTATCTAAATGTACTTGCATGGGCACCGTTCCTGTCCCCTGACACATTTTTGTTCAAGTGAGAAAGGGAACGACTGAGAATGCACATAAAAATATTTCCAGTTAACAGAAGTTTAAATGAATTAAAGAAATAAAGAACACACATGTTTGCATTTAGACATGGTAGATGGCCAATTTTTTCATGAAGAGCGCCTTATTACTTTTGCTCTAAGCAGTACTCTAAATGTTCAACTTTGACAAGGGGAATTTCCCTTCCCTTCTCTCCTTTCCCTACAGTATATATTAAACTAATTGCTTTATTTTAACAAGGGAGACCCTGTTTCCCTCAACCATCTTCCTGACCCCCAGCTTGAACTTCAACTCCAAGGATCTTTGTTGAGAGATAATTGCACTACCAATGTGATTTAATGCACTCTGGCTTAGTGCATCAAGTCTTCTGTCTTTAGAAACATTTTTAACTCTCAAAGGGTCAGACTCCCATCCTATATAATTCTTGGAGAGTCGTATAAAATATTTGGCCCAGAGTTTCCTTATCATTTATAATTTTCATAATACTTTCAGAGTCACAAAACTAGTGTTTCAGAGATGAACAATTTGCTGCTTTTCACGAATAAAAATTCCCTGAAGAATAATGCAAAGGAATGCCAATAGGATTAAAACTGTCATAAGGAAACTGTAAATAAAACTCATGCCATAACTTATAGTGCCCTCATTGTAGATGTACATTTATAAACACCCATTTCTTCCGCTTCTTCTAAAAAGTTCCTAATTATTGAACTGAACACATATGAAAAACTGACAAGATGAGGGATTGGGTTTCCTGCCATGGATGGAGAGGCTCATTCTTGAGGACTCAAGATTCTTTTTTCTGAAAAGTTCTTGATCATCCGCTCTGAATTCCTACAGTGCTGAATTCTGTGCTTAGTGTAATGTGTATTTTCCTTCCCGTTCTGCCCCTTTTTTCTTGGCAGGTTGCTTTGTGCACTCATGTACTTACACACAGGCACTCATACATATATGCCCTCATAGAGAAATCCATCTACCCATATCTGCTTCCTATATGCACGCGTGCGCGGCGCGCGCGCGCACACACACACACACACACACACACACACACAATTTTCAAAATCAACAGAATTATATTTCATTTATCCATTACCTAGTCTTTACTCCTTAGAGAAGAATTTTGCTCCTTTGAGACAGGCTTAAAAAATACCTCTAATATTAACGTTTTTGGAAAGTGTTGTGTTCAGTCGATTATTTTAAACAGAGTATATCTACAAGCAGCTTTAGCTAATGCAATACTGAGGACTTGGATTCTAAGATCCGGGCCCCACCTCAGTTTTATCTAAAGCATCTTGGACAATGTACTCTGCCTTCCTAGGCTCAGTTTTCTCATCGGTTAAGCAGGAATAAAATGATCTGCCCACAGCATTACAGTGAGGCCATATAAAATATAGCCGGGGCGCCTGGGTGGCTCAGTCTGTAGGTGTCCAGCTTCCGCTCAGGTCATGATCTCGCGGTTCGTGGGTTTGAGCCCCATGTCGGGCTCTGTGCTGACAGCTAGCTCAGAGCCTGGAGCCTATCTTCAGATTCTGTGTCCCCCTCTCTCTGACCCTCCCCTGCTCACACTGTCTCTCTCTCTCTCTCAAAAATAAATAAAACATTAAATATATATATATATATGTATATATATATATATATATATATATATATATATATAACCATTTAAAATCTGTGAAATTCCATACAAGAGCTATCCTGCTACCAGAGAACCAGAGCTTTTTAGGCATGGACCATGTCTAAGTAAGGCTTCTTTAAAATTCCTAGCAAAGTGCCATGGATTTCAAAGAGCATAACACAGTCTTATCATGAGGATGAAAATGAACAAATCTTCCAGAAAACAGAAAGGAAGCTGAAATCTGCGCCAAGATTACTTTAGCTCTTTGCTATCATGGGACTTGGAAAGATGGACTAAAAGACCCTGGGTAATTGCTGGCGGGGTGCAGTGGCTAGGCCACTTTGTGCTGGCCAGCAGTGATGCCAGGAATTTAGTCCTCTGCCAGGTAACCAGACAGAGGGAAGGCTAACAGACCCAGGAAAAAGTTGGGAATTTTCCAAATACTTGAGGTCTTTTATGCTTGAACCTGCCAGAGATGTGGGAGCTGCCACTCACACTCCTCCCAGTGACTGCACATTCTCTCCACACAAGTCATTGCCTTCCTGCTGTTCTTCTTTGGGAATCCTTCCAGATTCCCACAGAGGATGCTATTTCTAACCAGCGTCAGTCACCATGGTGTGCTGAGACACCAAGACCACGGCTAACACATGGAAGGAAGCAAAAGAAGAGAGACATTCAACCAGTGTCAAACTCTTTCAGAAAATAACTTGTTCATCAGAACAATTAGTCCATTTCAAATAAATCAGTGGCATGGCTCCCTTGCTCCTGTCCAGGAGCAACATTTCATTCATTTTTGGAATTTGGGTAGAGGAAATGAACCTGTACCAGCCTGGCACATGAGGCTATGTTTTATATATGCTCTGACATGTTGTTTTCCTAAGATGCTCCCTTGCAGCTTGCTCTTGGGGGCAGGCTGTTCATCAGGGCCTATTGTTCTTGACTGCCTTTGATAGTTTATTTTAGCTTCTTGTTCTTTCCTTCAGCCAGGGCTATAGTTTCTCACAGAGTTATCCTTTTACTTTTGGGCCCTGGGTTCAACCCAACCTTTTATTATTCTTCCTCTTTGAATCATTTCCAATCACAAAACTCCCATTTATCTCTCTGTTAGTGTAGTTGATGAAAATTTAGTGGCAATAAGGTGATAGGTTGGCATGGCTTTAATTTCTGATTGAGTCATTTATATCATGGCCAGATATAGTATCTCTAAAATGCCCAGGTATCTGTTAGTCAGGCAATCTAGCAAGTGCTTGGCTTTAGTCACCCAGGGAAAAGGACAAACATTTGTTGGGATTTGTATAAATCCACCACCAGCATTTCTAGAAGAAGAACAATTTCTGGAGGAAGTCCTGCTGATGGGTACATTCATCATTATTGTATGGATTGTACCAATTTGCTCTTAAAAGGTCAACCCTGCATTCTTCATAAAGCCTCCCTGGCTCCCTTGCTCTGTGCTTCCACTCCTACAGGCAGATGTAATCTTTTCCTAATTTTTGCCCTGACTTCACCTTTATATACTTGACTTGAACTTGCTGTAGTTATTTGTTTGTTTTCTGCTAGACCAGGGATCAGCAACATTTTTCTGTAAAGGGCCAGATAATAACTACTTTAGACTTTGTGGGCTACACAGTCTCTGTCTCCAGAAAACTCTGTGGTTACAGTGCAAAGTTGCCATAGTCAATATATAAACAAATGGTATGGCCATGTTCCAATAAAACTTTATTTATGGCCATTAAAATTTGCATTGCATATAATTTTTGCATGAAATGTTATTCTTCTTTTGATTTTTAAAAGTGACTCTTAGCTCACAGGTGTAAATAAACAGGCAACAGTCTGGATTGGGCCCATGGACCGCAATTTACTGACCTCTGCAGTTACTAGAGTATAAATTCTTTGAGGGCTGAGACTTCTCATGTTTATGTATTCGAAAGCCTTGGTCCATAGCAGGAACTTAATGAATACTTTTTAAATAAAAGACTAAACTAAAAAAATTTCTTCTGAATCTATAATGTAATATGTTTATTTATATATAACATTATAATATATTTTATTATACGAATGTACTAATATAAACTTATTTTTGCCTAGTTCATTATAGTTGAACAAATACTTCACAAACATAATTTTATTGTGTCTTGAGGCTTATGATATCTTCAGAGAATACAACAGTCCTGTTTCCTAGATAATGGAATTTATCTTAGGGTTCATGTTAGGTTCAATTTATCTTAGTTTCATGTGTTTGTATACACATCATATGAGCACTGATTTTCAGTGTTTCCAAATAATTATCCCCTTAGACAATGCCCTGCTGGCGTTTTGTTTTTTAAAATTTTTTAATTTACTTTTGGAGATGCTTTAGGTGATTTCATTGACTTAATAATACATCAGTTCTCTATATGTCAGCTTCTCAATGACTTCAATTTATATCCCAAAAAGAGTAAATTCTATCAGTCATCATGAACATAAAGTTTAAGTGTGAACTCTGGAAATTCTACAGTAAGTAGTATAATCTCTGAAGAAAAAAGACACCGACTGTGAGAGTCGATGACCTTAGGTACAGACGGCTATTCTCTATTGACACAGAACCCGGATTTATTCTTCACACTTCTCAGTCTGCTCTGTGCCTAGGGAGAGCATCCAGTTGGGTTTGACTAATGGACACTAGTGGTATATCAGAGGATGAGGCAGAAAGTGGTTGAAAATGGTCCACCTGCTCTGGCTCCACAGTGCCTGTGTCTTCCATTGGAAGGACACCTCCTGCCTGTCCTGAGTCTGCAGTGGCTGTGTCCTCCATAGAAAGCACTTTCTGCTTTACTTCTTAAATGGGGGTGGCTTCTCACTGTTGCTCCTGGTCTGGCTACCTCTCTAACCTGTCCAAACCTCTGTAAATAATATTTCCATTAAAACCTCCCCAGATAAACCCTTTGAATTGCCACCTGCTTCCTATATGGACCCTGGCTAACCTAGCAAGATATGAACATTGGGCACTTGTTGATTGGAGGACCCAACTAATAGCCATGACTTCTGAAATTCCCCTGCTGAAAACTTCCTGTTTGGGTTACAACTCTAGGCATTTTCTCTTATTTTGCAAAGAATCCTTGTCCACATTACATATTAAGGAGGTAACAATCATTATCCTACATCATAGGTGTTAGTAACCAGGTTTGTCATATCACTTTCTTCTGTGATATAGTTGCCTCGGGCCACCAAGGAGACTTTAGCTTATCTGAGCAATTGAAACAGTGGCTTAGTAAGAAAAGAAAGCTGGGACAGTGCTTACTGAAGTCAGACCTAGTGGGGTCTTCAAGAGACAGAACTAGGGTGTGGGGACACTCAGGTAGAAGTGAAGAGGCTGAGTGAGGAGCTGAGAAACTTGAGGTTGAAAATATGATAGATAATTTTTGCCTTTTTTCATTTTTATACTTCCCTAACATGAATGGACATATGTGTTACCATAATTTTTTTAAAAGATTGCATTGAGGTAGGCAGAGAAAATATTCTTAATTTTTCTATAACTGCTTTGATCTTCCTGAGACTTTTATAGATGGCAGGAAAAAAGGAAACTTTTGCCCAATTCCAATTTAAATTTATTTCAATTCAATAAAACAGGATTTTTTTTTTTTTAATCAAGTATCCTTGGGGTCAATATTCAGGTTTTCAAACCTGAAAGGGCTTACCCTTTGTCTCTCCAGAATGGTGTCTGGTTATTCCGGAAAGGGTTTACATGGCCCCAGAGTGACAGAGAAGGCTCAGACCAGGTGCTGCCCTCTGGCTTTTCTGCAGTGTGGTCTTCATCAGCCTGCTCACTAGGTGAACAGCTGGCCTCCAAGGCTGATGTTCAGTGCTGGGAACCTATAGAACCTGTGGCATCACCCTGGTCCAGGCAGAACTTACACTGGTTCTGGGATCATTAGCCACTTCTCTTTGTTAGAGATGGTCCTTCCGGCTTCAGGTCCCCTCACAGTCTGCTCTAGGCTGTCCACACTGCAAACTCAGCCAGGGGCCATTCTGCCTCCACCACCTTCTAGCCAGTTCTCTTGCCAGTTCCTTAGTCCCCCTCTTCTTCACTGAGTGAGGCACATGGGAACTCTTTAGGGACATGCACATCAGTAGGAGCTAAAAGAAAATTGAAGACTTAGACTTAATCTGTTCCTCTTACCTGGCACATCCTGGTACCACTTTTACTTGAATCAAGTGACCTAGAGTTGGCGCTGGGGATTCTTCTTAGAGTCCCAAAGATGGAGAAAGGTCAGGTTTTCTCTATTCTCAATATCCTCTTCATCTATTTGGATGTTTCTAAGCCTCTTCCCCTTCCCCCTCTCCCCAATATGCAGCCCTTAGGGTGGAAGAATAGGGCTTTGGTTACCGACGTTATTACTTCATCCTAATCTCCTTTTCCTTCCTCAGTCTCTAGGGCTGGCCTTCCTCTTTCTCTAGATGCCTATTTCTTTTGGATTGCTAGCTTCATGGTGTCTCCCCATGTTTAGAATGGGCTTCCTTCCAGCACCATGGGAAAAAATGCTATGATCTGTCTTTTAGATTTTTTCAATGATGTATTAAAAAGATAGGTACAGAGTTTAGAAATTCTTTTTTTCTCTTGACAAGTCTGTATTTCCAGGTTATGTTTTGCTCTGGACTGAGAAAAAAAGTATATATATATTAGGATATCACAAGTGGAATATTAAAGCTTTCTTTTTAAATTCCCTCTGTAAGAGTCTTTATTCCTATTGTGACACATAAATTCTAAAAGTGCCAAAGGGAGGAAAACCCCATTAATACATTTCAAAAAATATTACATTTCCTTTACACATAAGTAAACAGTAATGCAAATCTTCTACAAGACAACTTCAAAAACATGGAGAGAGGAGGTTGAACTCTTCCACATGAAAAGAGACAAAAGAGATAATAAGCTGAGTGAAACGTATGAAACTTAATTGGAGTCTGAATTGAACATAAAGAAGCACAAGATAGATATAGAATGTATATTGGAACAATTTGATACATTTGTAAATGGACTATTTACTAAATGGTAATATGAACTTACTGCTAGTTTTCTTAGGTGTAAAACTGGGGTTGTGATTACATGGAAAAATGCATGCAAGTATTTCAGGGTAAAGTGGCATGATGTCTGTGATGTATTTTCCAGGGGTTCAGCACAAAAAAACCCAACATATACATAAACAAACAACATATACACAAACTAGTAGTAATATCTTGAAAGGAATCATTTTTCCTGAGTGGTAGTTCTCCACAATGGGCTTAGAATATTCAGTAAACCATACTGTAAACAGAAGTGCCGTCACCCAGGCTTTGTTGCTCCATATACACAGCACAGGCAGATAGACTTAGCATGATTCTTAAGGGCCCTAGGAATTTTGAAGTGGCAAAAGGCATTGGTTTCAACTTTAAGTCACCAGATGCATTAGCCCCTTAGCTTCATGTGTCTTCTGAAGCTTTAAAGCCAGGCATTGACTTCTCAACTGTGCAAGTCCTAGGTGGCATCTTCTTCCAATATAATACTGTTTCATCTCCACTTAAAACTGTGTAGCCACTTTCATTATTTTAACTAGATCTTCTGGATACTTTGCTGCAGCTGCTACATCAGCACTTGCTGCTTCACCTTGCACTTCTTTCTTTACACCTCATGAACCAGCCTCTGCTAGCTTCTAAGTTTTCTTCTGCAGCTTCCTCACCTCTCAGCAATCATGGAATTGAAGAGTTAGGACCTTACAATGGATTAGGGTTTGGCTTAAAGAAATGTTGTGGCTGGTTTCATCTCCTATCTAGACCACTACAACTTTCTGCACCTCAGCAGTAAGGCTGTTTTGCTATTTTTCATTTTTAAAAATTGAGATATAATTAACATACAGTGTTATATTGGTTTCAGGTTGGCAATATAATGATTCAACAACTGTATACATTATTCAGTATTCATCATAATAATGTATTTTTAATGTTTATTTATTTATTTTGAGAGAGAGAGTGTGTGTGCATGCATGAGTGGGGGAGAGGCAGAGAGAGAGGAGAGAGAAAATCCCAACCATGCCCCATGCTGTCAGCTTGGGGCCCTACACAGGGCTCTACCCACGACTGTAAAATCATGACCTGAACTGAAATCAAAAGTTGGATGCCTGACTGAGCCACCCAGTCAGTCCATAATAAGTGCATTATTAATCCCTTTTATCTATATTAACCAACCCCAATCCACCTCCCTTCTGACAACCACTAGTTCTCTGTATGTCAGTCTTTTCTTTACATCTCCTTTTCTGTGTATTCATTTGTTTCTTAAATTCCACATATGAGTGAAATCATATGTTATTTGTATTTCTCCTTCAGACTTATTTCACTTAGCACTATACTCTCCAGGTTCATCCTTTTAAATGGAAAAAGTTCATTTTGTGTGTGTAGCTGAGTAATATTCCATTGAATATACAAATCACATCTTCTTTATCCATTCATCTATGAATGGACACTTGTGTTGCTGCCATATCTTGGCTATTGTAAATAATGCAGCAATAAACAAAGGGATGTATATATCTTTTTGAGTTGGTCTTTTCATTTTTGGGGGGTAAATACCTAATAGTAGAATTACTGGATCATATGGTTATTCTATTTTTAATCTTTTGAGGAAACTCCACACTGTTTTCCAGAGTAGCCACTATAATACTTAGAGGCCATTGTAGGGTTACTAATTGGTCTAATTTCAATATTGTGTCTCAGTGACTATGGAGGCCTAAGGTGAGGGACAGAGGTGGGAGAACAGCAGGTCAGAGGAGCAGTCAGGACACATGCACCATTTATCAATTAAGTTCACTGTCTTATGAGGGTGAGGTTCGTGGTGCCCCAAAATAATAATAATAGCATCAGATACCACTGATCACAGATCACCGTAACAAATATACCAATAATGAAAAAGGTTGAAATATTATGAGAACTACCAAAATGTGACCAGAGACATGAAGTGAGTAAATACTGTTGGAAAAATGGCGCCAATAGACTTGCTTATCTTAGTGTTGACACAAACCTTCAATTTGTGTAAAAAAAAAAAAAAGTAGTATCTGTGAAGGACAGTGAAGCAAAAAATAATAGAACAAGGGTATGTCTATGTAGCTACACCAGCAGTTAGGACTTTGACATATGAATTTTGTGAGGGGTGGGAGGAGATACAAACATTTAGTTCATGACAGTGTCCCAGAGGTGGTTCTTCTGCTTGGCCTTCTCTGAGCTCTTGGAGTACAAAGGCTGAGCAGGGTTTCTGGCTGTAGAGAATGTCCACACACCACTGGTCTTTGCTTATCACCCAGGCCTCAGACAGTGCTCACTGTGCCTGTGCACTTGGTCTCCCAATGCCCATCTCCTCATGGATGAAGTAGCAGACAGGAGTGGGCACTAGGCCATCTGTCTTTTTACGCACATGTCTCATATGTGAGTCTCCTCCTGAGTTCTTTCTATCATAACAATTTGTGCAAAACACTGTGTTGGTGGAGAGAGAGAGAGAGAGAGAGAGAGAGTGAGCGAGCACCAGCAGACCAGCCACACATATCTGCCACAGCTCTGCTCAGGTCCTCTATTCTCCAAGTTAAAGTGTATGAGCAATGACCACACAGCGTTGTGTGATAGCTAAAGGAGATGATGTATATGAAATACTGGCATCCTTAAAGCACTGAATAAATACATGAAAAGTAGGGTAATATTTGGCTAAATTAATGGGTGAGTTTTCCATCCCTGGTATATCACATCACCTGTGACATCTCTCCTCACAACCCCTCTCCCAACATTCCTGCTAAAACCTTTTTCCTCACTGACCTATCAGAGAACAAAGAACAGCGAATGCTTGGGTCTTTTCTTTCTTAAGAAATGTATCTGTTTGCTCTAATATTCAATGGAGCGCCTGGGTGACTCAGTCAGTTAAGCGTCTGACTTAGGCCCAGGTCATGATCTCATGGCTTGCGAGTGTGACCTCCGTGTCGGGCAATGTGCTGACAGCTCAGAGCCTGGAGCCCACTTCAGATTCTCTGTCCTCCCCTCTCTCTTCTCCTTGCCCCCTCTCATAAATAAACATGAAAACATTTTAAGTGTTCAAAAACTACAAAAAACATTTACAGTGAAAAGTGTAATAGAACAACGGTATGTCTATATAGCTACACCAGCAGATAGGGCTTCACCATAGGAGTTTGGTGGGGGAAGCCCCCCAGCAGCTCCACTACTGGCTTGTTACTTTAAGTGTTCTCAAGATATGTCACACATGTAGCAGATGTGGGTGTGTGATTTTCTTTTCTTTTGCTAAATTGTTAGCATATTAGACATATTGCTCTGTACTCCCTTTTTTTTTGCCCTAAAAATGTGCTCCTAAGATTGTTTATATCAGTACACCAAGAGATGCCTTTTTTTAATGGATCAAATTAATTTAACTGGTCTTTTATTGAACTGGGTACATTTTTTTGTGATTACAGTCTGCCATTGGTATCTTTGTAAATACATGACTTTACATGTGCTTGACTCTATATGTAGAATAAATATCTGATGTGGAATTGCTGAGTCAAAAAAACTATGCATTTTTAACTTGGTCAGATACAGTCAGACTTCTTTCCTGAAGCTCTGCCTTATCTGCATTGATACTAACAGCGGTAATATATGAGGATTTTCCTTCACCTACATTCTCACCAGCAGGATGTTACTACATGTTTTCTTTGCCATATTCGTAGGCAAAACACTGAATCATGGTGTAGTTTTAATTTTCATTTATCTTGCTTTGAGTGAGATTGGGCATTTTTCTGTATGTTTAAGAGCCAATTACATGCCCTTTTGTTGGTAAATTTTTTATTAAAAATCATTGCCTGTTTCTTCCCCCATTGGTCTGTCAATCTTTTCTAATGCTTTGTGGGAGCTCTTCATGTATTAGTGTAATTAATCCTTTGTGTTATGAGTTGCAAGTATTTCCCTCAGGTCGTTGCTTAGCATTTTTATTTTGTTTGTGGGAGGTTTTATTCCTGGGCATAATTAAATAATTTGTAGTTAATAAAAATATCAATATTTTGTTTTTTGGCTTCTGAGTTTGTGGATTTTTAAATAAGACTTATTCTGAGGAGTTTTTTTTTCCAATTCATCCTATGTGTTTTTCTAGTATTTTTGGCTTGATTTTTTTTCATATTTAAATCTATAATTTACCTAAAAATAATTTTGCTATTATATACAAGATAATTATTTAACCTTATTCTTTTAATAAGTGATTGTCTAGTGTTTTGTTAATAAATAATCCATCTTTTCTCCATTGATTCTAAATGCCACATTTTCCAAATACTGTGTTTCTGTGTTTATTTTGTTTCATTTTTGGATATTCTATTCTATTTCATTAATATATACATTTATATGCCATATTATAATTAATATTTTTCAATGTCAAGCTGTGCTAATTCTTCTTATAAATTCTCGGCTATGCTTGTTTTTCACATTAATTTAAGAAATTATATTGTACAAAGCATCCCATTGACATTTTTATTGGGACTATGTTAAATTTATAGATTAATTTAGGGGAAATGCCTTTTTGTTTGTTCAAGTCTTTGTTTCTGTCCTTCAGTAGCATTTAGGTCTTGCAAATTTCTTATTCATTATATTCTTGGAATTTTTCATTACTTTCACAAAAGAGGTCTTTTCTTTCACCATATTTTAAAAATTTGCTTATTATAGGCATTTTCTACATAACCATTTTGTTGAATTCTATTATTGTTTGTAATACTTTTAGATTAACCTTGTTAGGTTTCCTAATAAAACAACAATATCATCTGCAAATGATAATTATCTTTTCCATTTTCCAATTTTTATCTTTATTTCTTTTTCTCATATAACTAAATACCTAATGTCCATAGAATAATTCTAAATAATAATGATGATAAAGGGCATCAATTGTTTCTTAATCTTCTTACAAAATAATCTCCTGATGAAAGAATTCATCTCCTTCTAAAATTATTATTTTTAAAATCAAGAATGGATTTAAGATCTTAATAATTTTTAAGTTTTCTATGGAGAACACATAATTTTTATTTTGATATTTTTATGTGATAATACTAATAGATTTCCTATTATTGAACCATCTGTTGTTTTAGTTTTTTAAATTTATTTATTTTTGTTTTTTAAAAGTTTTTTAGTTTAAGTTTATTTATTTACTTTTGAGAGAGAGAGAGAGAGAGAGAGAGAGAGAGAATCCCAAACAACTTTGCACTGTCAGCTTGGAGTCCTATGTGGGGCTCAAACTTAAAACCTGTGAGATCATCCCTGAGCCAAAACCAAGAGTCGAACGCTTAACCAACTGAGCCACCCAGGCGCCCCCCACATTTTTTTGTTTATTTATTTACTTTTGAGAGAGAGAGTTATTTATTTATGTTGAGAGAGAGAGGGAGGGAGAGAGAGAGAAAAGGAGAGAGAGAGAGAGAAAGAGAGATCATGCAGAAGAGGTAAACAGAGAGAGGGAGAGAGATTCCCAAGCAACCTCCGCACCATCAGCGCAGAGCCTGATGCTGGGGCTCAAACTCACAAATTGTGAGATCATGATCTGACCTGAAGTTGGAGGCTTAACCGACTGAGCCACCCAGGTGCCCCACATCCTTGAATTGTTGGGATAAACCCACTTGGTTGTGGCACATTATTTTATCAATATTTTTCTTGGTTCTATTTACTAATTGAGAAATAAGGATTAATTTGTCCAAGATCGATCCCTGGAAACCTGGCCTCTAAAAAAAAAAAAAAAAAAAAAAAAAAAAAGTGCTTCTCTTTCAAGCTACCTAGAAAGCTGCTATAGTTCAGTATATCAGGATAAATTCTGATCAACTGCAGGGCCCAGATCCAGGCTCCTGATCATGCTAGAATAGGGACTTGCATTTCCCCAAACCTAAATCCGGGTACTGTATATCCTGATGTTACCTTGTTCCTTCATATCACTGTAGCTGCAGGGTTTGAATTCCAATTCTTTTCTCGCCAGAGGAAGGTCTGATGCTTCCCCTTTTCAGTTCACACCTTAGTCTGACAGGATAAAGCTGAAGCCAGGGTTCCACTGCACAACCCTGGTACTGTATCATGGTTCCTGATCACACCTGTCAAGGGGCTGGTGCTGGTTTAGAAACATGGCATAAAAGCCAGGATCTGTGTCCTGGGGTGTCACCTCTGGCCTGTTAGAGTGCCAGGCAGTGCTTCCGAGTGTGATGCACAACAAAGGACCACACATTCACCACAGATGCTCTCTCAGTGTCCCCAGGGCACACTGGTTCAGTGAGTGGGGTCATTTGCCCTGTTTGTAGAGCTTTGTGTATAGTTGTCATAAGTGAGATAAGCCTGTAGTTTTCTGTTATGTGATAATGTTTGGGAAGTTTTGTTATCAATGATATGCTCTTGTACGAAAAGAATATGAATGCTCTGAGAAACAGATTAAATAGATTTGGTAGAATTATATGCAACTGTCCAGACCATGCATTTTACAGAGCAGATCTGTAGTAATTTTATTTCTTCAGTGTTAATTGATATGAGTGGATTTTTCAATTTGGATGTCAATTTTGATAATTAATACACATTTATTTGTATGAACTTTTAAAATTAGCTTCTTATCATTTAAAAAATTTAGGTCACCTGGCTGGCTCAGTCAGTAGAGCATCCAACTCTTGATGGAGTTGTGAGCTTGAATGCCACATTGGGCAAAATTTTAATGGTATCTGGGTTGGTCAGTCAGTTAAGCGTCTGACTTCGGCTCAGGCCATGAATTAATGGTTCATGAGTTCAAGCCCTGCATTGGGCTCTGTGCTGACAGCTCAAAGCCTGGAGCCTGCTTTGGATTCTGTGTCCCCTTCTCTCTCTGCTCCTTACGTGCTCACACTCTATCTCTGTCTCTGTCTCTGTCTCTCTTTCTCAAAAATAAATAAACATAAGTGTTTATTAATTTTATTAAAAATATCTCTGTATTTGCATTTCCATTCACAATTTTTCAACTTTGCATTTCTCCCCTCAAATGTATTTTGATGTGTCTTACCAAAACCAATACTTGAGTCATTTATTGGTACTACTGCTTTCTGTTTTTTAATTTGTCCTTTGCTTTAATTTGTACTAATTCCTTCTTTCTACTTTAAATTCGCTCTGTTGTTTTTTCCAAGCTCTTTACACTATATGTTGAATTTGCTTATCTTCCATATTATCTGTTTATTAAAATATATATCTAAAGCTACTATTTTCTTCTGGGCACTACTTTAATTGTATCTCATAGGTTTTGATTCATGTTCCTTTTTAAATATTCTGCTATTTTAGTTTTTCAATAACTGAAGAATTAAGATTTTTAAAAATAATTTTAGATAGTAGATTTATTTATTTTTCAGTTTCTACTTTACTAATTCCTCATTTTATTGTATTATGATCAGAAAATGTTACTTTTACCCTTTAATTAAAAAATATGTATTGTGATCTTTCTGGGTGACTAGAGTCAATTTTTGTTATTTACTAAGTCATCTGGAAAAAAATGAGTTATTCTCTGATTTTAGGATATAGTCTGATAAATAGTAATTACTTTATTATTTGTTGTTTAGATCTTCTGTGTGTATGTGTGTGTGCATTTATCATTTTGGTCTAAAATAAATTGAGTCTTCTACTATCAGTGAATTTCTGCATATTTCTTCTTGCATTTCCTGTGGATTTTACTCTGTGTTGGATTGCAAACTCAGTCATTGTAAAGTGTGTTTGTTTGTGAGCTTAATGATCCTACCACTTTAGAGCACATGTGTTTGAGGGCATAATTATATATCACAGCTGTTCTGAAAAACCAAGGCCAAGTAAATACAAGACCTTGATGCTTTTCAGTTTATGATAGTGGAACTAAAGTTCCTGCTAAAATAGGGTGCTTCACCAGGTCTCCAAAAATGACTTTAGTTTATGCAGCAATATTTTTAAATCTGTATTTGCATATATTTGAACCTCCCTCAACACAACACAACACAACAAAACAAAATGGTTTAAAAGAATAAATTACTCACTGATGATCATCAAACTTCATTTCCTTCCTTCCTTCTTCTACTACCTCCCTTTTTCCTCTCAATTGTCACCTTTTCTGGCTACTCTCTCTGTCTTCTGACATATCCCTTTCTGAAGAAGCTACCCTTGGCTCTTGCGGTCTCACAACTAACAGCCATTTGAAATGAGGGGCATTGTTGTATTACTACCATTGAATCCAGTGATTGTTCAATGTGAGCTCCCAGAACTGAGTAAGAGCCAAACGCTGGGCATGAGCTCTTTAAATCCTGCCATTTCACACATTCAACTTTTCACCTTTCAGAGTCTCTCATTTAATAAAATATCTTTTTGAACTCTCACTGGTGCCACTCATTCCTGCATACACATTCTGTAAAGGCAGCAAAATCCAAATCTGACAGGTTATCTTATCTTTCCAGATCAGATGAGCTCAGAGCAACTTCTTGGCCCTGACATGTTATGCAGAGGCACAAAGCCAACTTTTGAAAGTACAAATGGGGGAAATTTGGAAAAGAAAGGGTGATGTGTCATAACTACTAATATAACTTAGATGAATACATCTTTGGCTTGGGACCTGGTGGTTGACTTTTCTTATATGACAGGCATGTTATCAACACAGGGTCTTAGAACACTTACTTGCACAGAGCAGGCAGTGATCAGGAAGGCCAGGTACCATTGGCTGATTTTAGTCTTATTCTTGACTTTTTGTTTCCTAGAAAATGTGAGGACTCACCAAGACACACAAATAGAGCAAATGAACCAAATAGTTCTAGACTGCTCTAGATCAGGTCAGCTCACCATCGATTTTAAGCAAAATTAGTATCTTGAAGTTGATTATTAGAGTTTATGATTACTTGGCACCTATAAGGAAAATAACTTAATGTTTTTTAAACCATAAGTAATTGAGGATTATAGATGTTTTTGTGTTTTATATGGGATATTACTTATTGGAATTTTTATCTCAAAAAAAATTGGCAAGCTATTAAATTAAGAATGGATGAACATCCAGGGTGTTTATTTTTAAAACTGGGAAATATAATTTCAGAGTCATTTTGTCATGGTAACTCATAGAAAATCATAGCAGTGTTATAAGAGGAAGGGAGAGGGCAAAGAGCCTACTTGTTTACTTAAATATAATGGCTGGATTTTGGAAATTATGAACCTGTAAGCATGAAAACAATACCCAGGAACTTTCTAGAACAGATCAGTAAATTAATATTTGCCAGTAAAGACTGCCCATGGAAAGAGTATACCCCATCATGTCTTTCTTTTTTGGGGTTACAACGAAGAACTTACAGATGGGGACAAAGGGTGAGTACCTTACATCAGAATTGTCACAAAACACTGACACTCTCTCTTTTAATAGCTGTCAAAGCCCAATCTGAATGAGGAAGATAGATAATTCCAAATATTTTTGCCGAAACAATTGGTAATGGCTCTTGTCAAGGGGAAAAGATAGACTAACCTACTACCTAAGGGCCTATTGCAGTTGAGACCCAGCACTCATTTCTCCACTCATTTGCATGTGGATAGCCAATTTTCCTAACACCATTTGTTAAAGAGACTGTACTTTTCCTCTTAGGTTGTCTTGATCCTCTAGTTGATGATCATTTGAACAAATGTGGAAGAGTTTATTTATGGGTTCTCTATTCTGTTCTATTTTTCTCTCTTTATTCCGTTACCACACTGCTGACTGTAGCTTTGTAATATGTTTTGAAATCAGGAAGTATGATGCTTCCAACTTTGTTATGTTTCAATAGTGTTTTGGCTATTTAGGGTCTCTTGAGCTTCCATGTCTATTTTAGGATTTTTTTTCCTTCCTCAAAAAAAACAAACAAAAAACAAAACATCATTGGCACTTTGATAGGAAGTACATTGGATCTGTATATTGTTTTGGGAAATATGGGCATTTTAACAATTTAAGTCTTATGTCTAATTCCAACATTTTAAGAGTATGAACATCCAGGTTGTTTCTTTTAAAAGTTGAGAAATATGATTTCAGTCCATGGACATGAGATGTCTTTCATTTACTTTTCACCTTAATTTCCTTCAGCAACTTTTGCAGCTTTCAGTGTACCTGTCTCTCATCTCTAATGTTAAACTTATTAAGTCTTTTACTTTTTTGATATGATTATAAGTGAGATTGTTTTCTTGATTTCCGTTTCAGAATCTTCTTGTTGGTGTATAGAAATGTAACTGATTTTTGTCATACAGGTTTTTATAAACAGAGAAGTTTAAAAATCATTAACTAGTGAAAGGGAGCTACCTGCTAAGATGTAGAAAGAACTCTAAAGGATATGTGAATAGCAAATGTAAAGAGGGCCACCAACTATAGCGCTGAGTCAGAGTGCCCCAGGGAGTAATAAACTTGGATGATACTCCCTCATTTCCAACAAAGGCACAGATTCAGATGTCAAGAAGGTATGACACAGTTCCCCAGATAACAGAAATTCACTGATAAATTCAAATGGAGCTGAAGGCACACACAGGGATGCCAACAAAACATGGTAGAGAGTGGGTATCTCTGGATCTTCTGCACAAGACTGGCAGCTGAGTTTTGAGAGCAAGATCAAACATCACAACCAGGAAGAGAAGCCATTTCCTCCTACTATGCTCTCTCCTAACAAAGCAGGGCATTGTGCCAGAAGAAAATCTACAAGGATCTGCTCCAGTGTTGCAAGATAGGCAAAGAAGAATGCATTTATAGCTGGAGGGCCATAGTGATACTTGGCACAGGAGGTGCTGGAGGGCTGCTTTCATCAGACCTCAGAGATTATTAAAAAGGTCTTAATTTATAAGAGCAAGATAGAGAGCCTTTAGAGAGTTTTGGCAGAAAACTGGCATGGTCTTATTTATTATCTTAATAAGATAGTAGGACTAATAACGAATTGAATGAAGGCAAGGTGGAAGCACATTAGAAAGCTATTGGAATAATATTGGAATAAAATTTAGCATGTTGTCTAAACATTTATGTAATGAATTTTTTCTTATTGGTACTATTATGACATCTTGGCTAATTCTACCTATCATTGCTAATGCTAGGTCTAAATAAGGAATAAAAAGTATTTTTAAAAGAACTTTAAAAAATTAATCACCATGAAATACATGCTGATGTTTACATATAATAATTATAGTGTAATATAAACTCAACCTGAACCAGGTTGGATGGAGACGATGGAGTAGGATTCATCCCATGAATACAACTAAATAACTATCAAAACTCCTAAGTATCCCAAAATTGACCTGAAAACTGGCAGAACAGACTTCCTAACTTCCTAGAATAGAAGCCACATCAAAGAAGGTGGGAGATGTTTGGGAAAGAAATGGATTGTGGCTGCTATACTGAGAAGGGGGCTATGGTCGTGCAGAAGGGCAAGAGTCAGGCTAGCAAACAGGGGAGCACAAGGGGAAATGAATCCCCATAACAACTGACATCGAAAGTAAGAGGGAACTGAATTTCATGACTTCTGGCAACCAGCACAGATTAAAGCATGAAGTTTTCGAGATCAGCAGGCTTGGCTGGAATAGAGCCCCAAGGACAGTGCATTTCTCTTGGAAAGAAGGCAGGGAAACTGCGTGACATACAGCAAGGAAATAGCAAACTGAAGAGTACCTGAGGCACAGAATGAGGAGGTTTTTTTCTCATCTTGGAGTCCATCTCAGAGATGCAGCATTCATGGAAAGACCCTACTAGGATTAGCTGGTGCCTTTTTCCTCTCCTTCTCCTTAACATAAGCACAGGACCACCTGGGGGAACCAGAACAGCACCAACACTCACTACCTATCTTGCTTATATGAACCCCCAACCCTCCACATTCTGATAGAACTACCCTTCTCAGTCCTTCTTGCCTCAGTCTCAGCTTGGCATGCCCCCTCCCATGGTCAGCTGGTGCAACCCTTTACTCAAATGTGTCTCCCACCTTGGGAGCTTTTGGAGCCTCAGTTCTGGTGTTGGTGGGAACAGGTCTCATTTTACAAGCAAATCAGAGCACATCTAATTAAAACTTGCCATATTCAGGCCAGGGGCCAAACACTGTTCACAAACAGGCAAGGAGAGCCTCTTCAGATGACTCGCCTGAAAGATAAAGCATCCAGAACAAAAGAGCAGAGCACATGCAGCAACACTGGAGACACTCTCAGAAGTACCAGGCCCTGGGAAACAAGGGACTACACAGTAGGGCACTCTAAGACTTCTCCATAAGGCCATTTTCCTTAAGAACAGGAAATGTAGCTGATTTTCTTAATACACAGAAAGAGGCGCAGAGACTTAGACAAAATGAGAAGGCAGAGAAATATGTCTCAAATGAAAGAACAGGACAAGGCCATAGTCAGAGATCTAAGCAAAACAAATATAAGTAAAATGCCTGATGGAGTATTTAAAGCAATGATCATAAGGATAAGTCACTGAAATTGAGAGTATAAGACATGAGTGAAGCCCTTAACAGAGATAACATGGCCAAAATAAAAAGTTCAATAAATAAATAAGAAACATATTTGATATAATGAACAGCAGGCTGGAAGAAACAGAGGAATGAATTAATAACCTAGAAGATAGAGTAACGAAAAGTAATCTCTCTGAATGGAAGGGAGAAAAAAGACTTATGCAAAAAGAGAATAGACATAGGGAATTCAGTGACTCCATCAAATGTAATAACATTCACATTATAGAAGTCCCATAAGAAGAGAGAAAAGAGGTAGCAGAAGAGTTATTTGAAGAAATAATAGCTGAAAACTTCACTAACCTGGGGAATGAAAACTACATCTAGATCCAAAAGGCACAGAGAACTCCCATCAAATCAACAAAAGCAGGCCAACATTAAGACATATTGTAATTAAATTGGCAAAATATAGTAATAAAGGAAAAATTTTTAAAGCAGCAAGACCAAAGAAGACAGTAACATACAAGGGAAATCCAAAAAGGCTGTCAGGTGGTTTTTCAGTAGAAACATTCCAGGCCAGAAGGGGACAGCATGATATATTCAAACGGGCGAAATCTTCAGCCAAGAATATTCTATCTAGCAATGCTATCATTGAGAATAGAAGAAGAGATCATGAATTTCCCACACAAACAAAAACTAAAGAAGTTTGCGACAACTAAACTAGCCCTGTAAGAAATAGTTAAGATCTTGAGTGGAAAGGAAAATCAAAAGTGACACTATGGAGGTAGGAGACACAAAAGTGAAAATAAATATTTCTGTAAAAAAAATCAGTCAAGGAACTCACGAAACAAAAAGGTGTGACAGATGACACCATATACCTAAAATGTGGGGGAGGAGAGAAGTTAAGAATGGAGTCAAACCTAAATGACAATCAACTTGATGTAAACTGCTATATGCTGTTATATACAAAGATATTATATACAAACTTAATGGTAACCACAAATTTAAAAACCATTAATACGTATGCAAAGAATAAGAGAAATAAATCCAAATATATCACAGAAGAAAATCAGCAAACCATCAAAGAAAGACAAGGATCAGAGAAAACCTATTTCAAAACAGTCAAATAATAAATAATAAATAAGAATAAGAATAAATAATAATTAAGAATAAGAATAAATAAGAAGAAAATGAGAATAAATACATATCTACCAATAATAACTTTGAATGTAAATGGACTAAACTCTCCAATCCAAAAATTGGATGGATAACAAAACAAGACCTATCTATATGTTGCCTACAAGAGACTCATTTTAGACCTAAAGATGCTTGCAGATTGAAAGTGAAGTAATGTGGAAACATCTATCATGCAAAAGGATGTCAAAAGAAAGCCAGACTAGCAATAGTTATACTGGACAAAATAGACTGTAATAAGAGGCACAGAAGGACACTATATGGTAATAAAGAGGGCAATCCAACAAGAAGATATAACAACTGCAAATATTTATGCACCCAACATAGAAGCAACCAAATATATAAAACAGTTTATAACAAACATAAAGGAGCTGATAAATAACAATACAATGATAGTAGGGGACTTTAACACCCACTTACATCAATTGATAGATCATCTAAACAGAAAATCAAGGGGAAAACCATGGCTTTTAATGACACACAGGAACAGACAGATTAACAGATATATTGAGAACATTCCATCCTAAAACAGTAGAATACTCATTCTTTTCATGTGCAAATGGGACATACTCCAGAATAGATCACATAGTAGACCACAAAATAAGCCTCAACAGATTCAAAGAGATCAATTTTTTTTACATTTTTATTGTATATAATAGTTTATTGTCAAATTGGTTTTCTTTCATATAACACCCAGTGCTTCTCCCCACAAGTGCCCCCCTCCATGACCATTACCCCCTTCCCCCCTCTCCCTCCCCCTTCAGCCCTTGGTTCATTTTCAGCATTCAATAGTCTCTCATGATTTGTGTCCCTCTCTCTCCCCAAATCTCTTTCCCTCTTCCCCTCCCCCTGGTCCTCCATTAGGTTTTCCTATTCTCCTGTTAGACCTGTGAGTGCAAACATATGGTATCTGTCCTTCTCTGCCTGACTTATTTCACTTAGCATGACACCTTTGAGGTCCATCCACGTTGCTACAAATGGCCAGATTTCATTGTTTCTCATTGCCATATGGTATTCCAATGGAATAGAATAGAGAACCCAGAACTGGGCCCACAAATGTACGGTCAATTAATTTTTGGCAAAGCAGGAAAGAGTATCCGATGGAAAAAAGACTGCCTCTTTAGCAGGTGGTGCTGGGAGAACTGGACAGCAACATGTAGAAGAATAAAACTAGACCACTCTCTTACATCATACACAAAAATAAACTCAAAATGGCTGAAGGACCTGAATGTGAGAGAGGAAACCATCAAAACCCTTGAGGAGAAAGTAAGAAACAACCTCCTAGACCTCCACCGCAGCAATCTCCTACTTGACACATCCTCAAAGGCAAGGGAAATGAAAGCAAAATTGAACCCTTGGGACTTCATCAAGATAAAAAGCTTCTGCAAGGCAAAGGAAACAATCAAGAAAACTAATAGGCAGCCGACAGAATGGGAAAAGATAGTTGTAAATGACATATCAGATAAAGGGCTAATATCGAAAATGTACAAGGAACTCACCAAACTTCACAATCACAAAACAAATAATCCAGTGAAGAAATGGGCAGAAGACAT